>NC_048307.1:66883156-66942035 GCF_013100865.1 Trachemys scripta elegans | reverse complement strand
TTTTCCCAGACATGTTTGGCTTTTTGGCAATTCCCCCTGGACGGGGGTTTGATTGCCGAAAAACCGGACGTATGGTAACCCTAACACTGCAAAATGACAAGGTTTGGACTTGAGTCACAGTTGGACTTGGGCTCTGATCCACTCCTCTAGCAGGGTCCTTAGTGCTTCCTAAGCCAAGCTGGACTGTGTGCGGACAGAAGGGGGCTTTGTGCTCAAATTTGAGCCCTGGCCAGCTTAGTGTGCAGCGTAAACACACACCACCCCCTGAGTCTGGAGTCCTGAGTCCTAGTGCTCAGTTCTGACCAGGCACCTTCCTACAGCTGCTACAAGGCCCGGAACATTGGGCTAGACTCGCTCCGCCACACGCCTTCCCACAGCCTGGCGCAGAGCCGAGACCTCCTGACTCCTGCTCTCTCCAGATCAGCGCACGCTCCTTCCCACACGGCCTAGGGTCGCGGCCCAGGGTCCTGACGCCGGTACCGGGCTGGTTCACCTGCCCCTAGCTTAGCCCGGGAGTGTCTCCCCGCCCCAGGGGGCCGTGCCCCGGCTAGGCTGCCCGAGAGCGCCCGCCCTCGCAGGGGGAGTGGGAGGAGCCCACTCGAGTTCCGCCTCAGCAGTTATGGCCGCGTAGAGTCTCCTCGGCTGTAGTGCTCGGACATGGGCCTGCCCCGGGCCGGCAGCTTGAGGCAGCGAGTCTCCTCGGCGGTGAGTACGGACCCGGCCGCCCGCCTGCCTGGGCCTAGCGGCCGGGCTCGAGGGCAGAAAGCGAGTGAGAGGCCCGGATGGGAGACGGCCTCTTCCTCCGGCCGTAGAGCCGCTCGGGCCAAGGTGCGGGCTCGGCAGTGAGCGCTGCAGGGCTCCCTTCTCAGCAGCCTGGCTCGGGGGCAGCCCATCGCGTACCCCGACTCCTGAGGCGATCCGAGGGCGGGGGCTGCCCAGGCCGGGCTGTGCAGGACAGTCGGGCGGGCTGGTGAGGGACAGGGGCTCAGTGTGGGCGCACGGGGGACAGCGGGGCTGGTCTGGGACCAGGGGGAGAGAATGGCTGGCGGCCCTTCAGGACAGGAGGGGGGGGGTGAGGGTATTGGTTAGCGCAGGGGACTGGGATCGAGGCCTGTTCCTGACAGCCAGTAACTTGCTTGTTACTTGTCACTTAATCCTCTTCAGCCTCAGTTTACCAGTAGGTAAAATGGAAATGGCTCTAGGCACCTGAGCAGGAGGCTTAATATTTGTAAAGCGCTGTAAGAGCTTCAGGTGAAGAGTACTGTGGAAACAGGTTATGATTTTATTTTGATAGTTTAACGAGCATTATGAATGTTTCATGCTGGGTGAAGTATGCAGATTCATAGTTTTGGGAGCTGCCATGGTGTGGTGTCTATTTTGAAAGGTTTGGGTGCCCACAGCTAAATCAAAAGGAAACTGTCTGGTTAAAAAACAAAAATTAAAGTAGCCTTGTATTACCACTTTAGTAATTAAAAACCAAAACAGCTTACAATAAGTGGTAGAAAGTTAGATTTTATTGATTGATTGATTGATTTATGGCACCTCACACAATTTGGATAAATATACAAGTTAGCCAGTTTCACTTTCTGGTTCTCTTATTTTTACAGTAACTTGTTTGGATTGAATTACTTTTCACTGAACTCCCTCCCCCCCTCCTTTTTTTTAAAGTCACTAACTTTTTTAGTAGTTTGGTTTTGTAAATTATTGTGTACACAAATCTAATTTTCTGGCCTGAACTACCTGACAACATGTATTCATCTAGTAGTCAAGTAAAGGGCTTCCTCAAAAGTGCTAGAGTGCTTTTGAACAGTTGATAGACATGAGCCCTGATCCTGCAATCTGAAATCTTTTCATGCGGATCAGTGGGACTCTGCACTGAAGGACCATATACCCATGTGTAATTCCATTGGAATCAGTCTGTGTGTCTCAGATTGCATGACTGTCCCTAAAACTGTAAAACGTTAATCTTGAAAATTTTAGGAGTAGATTCACAAATCTAATTCTAACAAAACAAGATCAAATATTTGCATGCAGAATGTAGGTAGTAAACTTCTTTTAAAATTGGGAGAAACCTGTCTCCCACTTATTTAATGTCCAAGAATTCAGTATGTATAAAAAGATTAATTCTTCACTCCCTACCTACCTGAACATAGTGTGCAATACTTGGCATGTCAATCTAGGTCAAAAAGACAGCACAGAGGGAGTCATGTTGCAAGTAACATATTCCATTATTTCCACTGGTTATTCTAGTCACTGCTTACTCATATCCTCTGTAAATACAATCATGTTAATTAGCTATGTAAAAGATCTTTTACACGTAGGTTATTTAGTCTAGAGCTTGGCGTTGGGGTGGGAGGAGTCCAGCTGAGTTCCGCCTCAGCAGCTATGGCCACGTAGAGTCTCCTCAGCGGTACTGTTCGGACCTGGGCCTGCCCTGGGTCAGCAGCCTGAGGCAGTGAGTCCACTCGGCGGTGAGTACATACCCTATCCTCCTAACTCTGTGAGTGCAGCATAGCTTCTGGGGGTGTTGTGCTATACTAGGGGAATCTTGGAGGAGCTAGTCAGTCTAGCAGATGTTCTGACATCTGCCAAATGGAGACCAAGGTCCTCCTTGGATGTTGAGCATCACTTCCTGTCTCATTGAAAGGAACTTTTGGGGAACTTCAGTGAGGTGAACCTTGCCCAGTTATGCTTTAAATATTTCCATTAGTAATACCCAAGCAAATTTTCCTGAGATTTTGAGGTGAAGGGCCTGATCTTGGGATGTATGAAGTACCTATATCACCCATTGACATCCATTCCTTGGATCTCAGTACCTATTGGGATCAAGATCTAGATTAACAATCCTCAGGTGTGGAATTGGAGTACAATGTAATGCTCCATCTCCAAATTAATAAGTAAATAAAATAAAATGACTTGTTGAGAGCCATTTTTACTGAAAGTTCTAAAAATTCACAATCAACCTAAAGAAGTAAACAAAAAAAACTAAAAGTGGATTCAAATATTGCACTGGCTCCTGAGTTGTCCTGCTTTTCTTTGTGGTTTTGCAATCTTACATTCCTTTCTTTAAAAAGAAAAAAAGTGTCTACTTTGTGGATGTGTGAAAAACCGAGACAAATGATTCTAAGTCCTTTGGGTTGTGGAGGGGAGCAAGAGAGTAAAAAGGCAGAAGAGGAAAGGCGCATGCACCCACCTTCATAAGAGCAGAGCGACTCCATGCACTCAGGTCTCTGCTATGTTGTGATCTAACAGCCATTCTGCCCAGCATGCTCTCCTCCCAACCTGGTGGGAAATTTCATTTAGCATTTAATATCTGTCTAAAAATGTAACATCTGTTTGAAAAATCAAGTAAAAATGCTTTTATTAGCAAATTGCTTTTGAACTGCACTGCCCACCACTAGGCGAATTGGCACTAGTACAGCAGAAATGGCCAAGACAGCAGAGCTTCTGGGGGTGTTGTGCTACAATAGGGGAATCTTGGAGGAGCTAGTCAGTCTAGCAGATGTTCTGACATTTGCCAAATGGAGACCAAGGTCCTCCTTGGATGTTGAGCATCACTTCCTGTCTCATTGAAAGGAACTTTTGGGGAACATCAGTGAGGTGAACTTTGTAGAGTTTCTAGAGGGTGTCTCAGCCATGCTTGGCCTTTACCATTAGAGCCAAGGATAGAATGTGACCTTTTAGTTTTAGTGGACTGGTTAAATCAAAATTTAGTTTCCTGGTCATAACAGATTAAATGCTATTTACAAAATGAAGTGAAAACAGTATTCTATGAAAATGTTTGTTTACAAAAAGTCCCACGCATTTCTTTGTTAACTAGCCCCCTAGTTTTTGTAGTATTCAGATGCAGTAATATGGAAATTTGACAGCAGCTCAGGTAAATGTTTAAAAAAAGGGAGTGTTACTTGCATTAAATATTAAAATAAGATCAATACAGCTCCTGTATATATTATTATTTTAAATTCAGTTTTACTCTGCCCCTAAATTTTCAATATGCTGCAGTAACAACAACACAGAACTGCGTTGTCAAAGTTGAAAGAGGGAAGTTTTAGCAAGTAGAGGCCCAATCCTAAAAGAGACGTTCACATGTTTAACTTTACTACTGGGAATAATCCCTTTGAAATCATTGGGAACTACTCATGGTAGTAACAATAGGCACATGTGTAAATCTTTGCAGGATTGGGGCCTAAGTAGGCTCTTGGCACTTGGGATGACATTGGAGGGGGCTTAGGATAAACAAACACTAATTGGTTATCTTGTTAAGATGACAAGCAATTAAATAGTTAATATGGACACTTGTTTTTCTTCAGTATTAACACTTATAATGAGTAGAGTAGTTTACAGCTCTTAGATCTATTGTTTTATACTGTCTGCAGACTCAGGAAGACACTTTACTGATTTAAGTCTAGTCTACATTCAGACCGTTTTGCTGGTTTAACTATATCAGCGTAGTTAAATCAGCAAAAGCCTTCTAGTGTTGATGCAGATTATTGGTATTAGAGTGCTTATACTGCTGTCACTTATACTTTTATCATATCTCTTTTGACAAAAGTCACATCCCTTACAGACATAACTATGCCTGCAAAACTTTAGAGTGGTAGTAGTGTTGATGTAATATTCTTAGACTTCTATGAGACGTTTGACTTGGTACTGTATGACATTTTAAATAAAATTCTAGAATATAAAATTAACATAGCACACATTAAATGAATTAAAAACTGGCTAATTGGTAGGTCTCACTGTAACTGTAAACAGGGAATCGTCATTGAGTGGGGTGTGTTTCCAGGGAGGTCCTGCAGGGATTTAACATTTTAATCAATACTCTGGAAGAAAACATAAAATCATCACTAATAAAGTATTCAAATGACACAACTTGGGGACGTGGTAAATAATGAAGAGGACTGGTGGTTGATTCAGAGCAATTTGGATTGCTTGGTAAACTGGGTGCAAGCAAACAATATGTATTTTAACATGGCTAAATGTAAATGTATACATCTAGGAACAAAGAATGTAGGCCATACTTACAGGATGGTGGACTATCCCAGAAAGCAGTGATTCTGAAAAAGATTTGGGAGTTAAGGTGGATAATCAGTTGAACATGAGTTCACAGTGTGATGCTGTGGCCAAAAAAGGTGCTAATGCAATCCTGGGATGCATAAACGGGAAACTCGAGTAGGAGTAGAGAGGTTATTTTACATCTGTATTTGGCACTGGTGCGACCACTGCTGGAGTCCAGTTCTGGTGCCCACAATTTTAGAAGGATGTTGGTAAGTCAGAGGGTTCAGAAAAGAGCCACTGGAATAAGTAGAGAATTAGAGAATGTGTTTTATAGTGATAAACTAAGGTTGATAGGTTGAGCTCCTTGAGTCTAACAAAGAGAAGGTTAAGGGGTGACTTGACTACAGAATACAGTAAAAACTACGTTATCCGGCCCTGTACCAACTCCCTCCCAGAGCCTGCACTCCGCACCCCCTCCCATGCCCCAACCCCATGCCCTCAATCTCACTCCCTCTTAGTTAACTGGCATTTTTCACTTACCGGCACCCTCTAGTCCCCCAACATGTCAGATGAACAAAGCTTGTACTGTATAAGTATCTACGTAGGGAACAAATATTTAATAATGGGCTCTTCAATCTAGCAGAGAAAGGTATTACATGATCCTATGGCTGGAAGTTGAAGCTAGACAAATTCAGACCGATAATAAGACACACATTTTAATGGGGAGTGTAATTAACACGAACAATTTAGCAAGGGTCATGGTGGATTCTCCATCACCAACAATTTTTAAATCAAGATTGGATGTTTTTCTGAAAGATATGCTCTAGGAATTATTTTTGGGAAGCTTTATGGCCTGTGTCATATAGGTGGTCAGACTAGATAATCACAGTGGCCCCTTCTGGCCTTAGGCCTTGGCTACACTTACCCGCTAGTTCGACAGCTGGAAATCGAACTTCTGGGTTCGACTTATCGCGTCTAGTCTGGACGCGATAAGTCGAACCCGGAAGTGCTCGCCGTCGACTGCGGTACTCCAGCTCGCCGAGAGGAGTACCGCGGAGTCGACGGGGGAGCCTGCCTGCCGCGTGTGGACCAAGGTAAGTTCGAACTAATTCGAACTAAGGTACTTCGAACTTCAGCTACGTTATTCACGTAGCTGAAGTTGCGTACCTTAGTTCGAATTAGGGGGGTAGTGTAGACCTGGCCTTAGAGTCTATGCTGCTAATGTATACTGGCTCTTACACTCAGTTCAAAAAATTGTGGGTTTTTTTGCAACTATAATATCTGGAAACAATTTTCTTAGTGAATGCTTAGACTCTGGAGATCAGTTATGCAGCAAGTGGTGTATTCTGCGGCAGACTGTCTTTAGACAGGGACCTATGTAATTCCACAAAGGAATTTTGTAATGGGTTATTCAGTTCTTCCCCTGTAGGCTATTAACGCAAATCTAGGATGGGTTGAAGCAGCAGAGTGGCATGAGTACCACTAGTGTATTAATTGAAGTGGAGGTGGTGAGCTAGGAGTGATTGAGTGAAAGAGTGGGGAAGACACTGAGGGGAAATATTTTAAGAGTATGAGACTGAAGGAGAGAAAAATTTTAGGAGAGGAGGTAGCATGGCTTGTCATGTTTCCACTCCTGAATGCCAAGCTGAATGCTCTTGTAACTGATCATAAATCAATTTTTCCCTCTGAGGGGATAGTAGCACCTTACCTAGTAACAGTAGTTAGGTAAGACAACCTTCCGTAGCCAGCCCAATGGAGGGAAGGGAGCCCGTGAGACTTGTCAGCAGTCTGAATTAAATGGTTGACTTTGGGAGCACAGGGTGTGGTAGTGGTTCAGTTTGTCTAAAGAACTGCTGCCAGTCAAAGCAGCAGAGGAATAAATTGCAAACTCTAAACTGTACTGACATATTCCTCATAGGTATGTAATCACAGGTGACTCTTTTGCAGGAGTGTCTTTTTTGTCACTTAGCTTTTTCTTGAACCAAAATAAAATTTGAATTCCTTTCTCCAGTAAAGAGCCAATGACTGTTTTTAATCCCTGCAAAGAAGTGTTAAATTTAGGGCTGTCAAGCGATTAAAACAATTAATCATGCAATTAATCGCACTGTTAAACAATAGAATACCATTTATTTAAATATTTTTGGATGTTTTCTACATTTTCAAATATATTGATTTCAATTACAACACAGAATATAAAGTGTACAGTGCTCACTTTATATTTTTGATTACAAGTATTTGCAGTGTAAAAAACAGAAGAAATAGTATTTTTCAATTCACCTAATACAAGTACTGTAGTGCAATTTCTATCATGTAAGTTGAACTTACAAATGTAGAATTATGTACAAAAAAAATTGCATTAAAAAATAAAACAATGTAAAATTTTAGATCCAGCAAGTCCACCGAGTACTACTACTTGTTCAGCCAAACAAGTTTGTTTACATTTGCAGGAGATAATGCTACCCACTTCCTGTTTACAATGTCACCTGAAAGTGAGAACAGGCATTCGCATGGCATTGTTGTAGCTGGCGTCACAAAATATTTACGTGCCAGATGCACTAAAGATTCATATGTCCCTTCATGCATCAGCCACCATTCCAGAGGACATGCGTCCATACTGATGATGGGTTCTGCTCAATAATAATCCAAAGCAGTGCGAACCGACACATGTTCATTTTCATTATCTGAGTCAGATGCCACCAGCAGAAGGTAGTGGTTTTTTTTTTTTGGTGGTTCGAGTTCTGTAGTTTCTGCATCGGAGTGTTGCTCTTTTAAGACTTCTGAAAGCATGTGCCACATCTCGTCCCACTCAGATTTTGGAAGGCATTTCAGATTCTTAAACCTTGGGTCGAGTGCTGTGGCTATCTTTAGAAATCTCACATTAATACCTTCTTTGCATTTTGTCAAATCTGCAGTGAAAGTGTTCTTAAAATGAACAAGATGTGCTGGGTCATCATCTGAGACTGCTTTGACATGAAATATGGCAGAATGCGGGTAAAACTGAGCAAGGGATGTACAATTCTCCCCCAAGGAGTTCAGTCACAAATTTAATTAACATATTTTTTTAACAAGCGTCATCAGCATGGAAGCATGTCCCCTGGAATGGTGGCTGAAGCATGAAGGGGCATACAAATGTTTAGCATATCTGGCATGTAAATACCTTGCAATGCCAGCTACAAAAGTGCCATGCAAATGCCTGTTCTCACTTTCTGGTGACATTGTAAATAAGAAGATGGCAGCATTATCTCCTGTAAATGTAAACAAACTTGTTTCTCTTAGTGATTGGCTGAACAAGAAGTAGGACTGAGTGGACTTGTAGGCTCTAAAGTTTTACATCGTTTTGTTTTTGAGTGCAGTTATGTAACAAAAAAATCTACATTTGTAAATTGTACTTTCACAATAGATTGCACTACAGTACTTGTATGAGGTGAATTGAAAAATACTATCTTTTGTAATAAAAATATATCCTTTGATTTCAGTTATAACACAGAATATATATGAAAATGTAGACAAATTTAATAAATTTCAATTGTTTAACAATGTGATTAAAACGGCGATTAATTTTTGAGTTAGTCGCGTGAGTTAACTGCGATTAATCGACAGCCCTAGTTAAATTCTGTATTGTAAATTGCACCTGTTTTTTTTTTTTTTTTTTTTTTTTTAAATGGAGATATCCTATCTCCTAGAACTGGAAGGTACCTTGAAAGGTCATCGAGTCCAGCCCCCTGCCTTCACTAGCAGGACCAAGTACCAATTTTGCCCCAGATCCCTAAGTGGCCCCCTCAAGGATTGAACTCACAACCCTGGGTTTAGCAGGCCAATGCTCAAACCACTGAGCTATCCCTCCCTCCCATTTAAGTCAACAGATGCTAGGAAATCCAGAGCTCAGGTTGCTACTCTCTCCCTAATACACTTTTTGTGTATGGGCGTTGCAGGAAGACGACAACATCACACATTTTTCAGAGCCTAATGCGGTAACTAAATGCAACAGTGAGTTAAGGAGAGAAAGAATACTAACTTCGAATCTCTTTGGTTTTGTCTATATAATGACAAAGCCTAAACAGAACATTGTTAAGCAATCTTAGTATAGAGTACAAAACATTTGTTTCTTGTGAAATAGGCATATGACCTGTCAAGCATTGATTTTTCTTTGTGCTTTGACTTTATCTGAAATTGACATTTCTGTATTTGATTACAGCTTCAGTTTGCATAAAACTGTATTATGCCCAAATGTATGTGTGAACTCGCGTTGTCAATTGATGTTAATACCAATCTAACAATATTATCTCTGCTCCAAAAACTGTAGGAAGAGCACAAACATTTTTGTTTTTAAGAGTCTTATAAGTTGTTGCTGTTACTTGTGGCTTTTTTGTTTAAATAGGTCTTATTTCCAGCCCATCTCTACCCAAGAAGGCTATTGCTCCATTTGGAAATGTTCATTATTCCTCCATTTTGGAGTTGGTCTCCAGGAGCAACAAAGAAAAATAAAAACAAAATGAACCTTGGAACTGATTTAGGTCAGATAAAACTATAGCTCAGTGCTATTCAGCCCAACACAACAAAGTCAGTAACAAATTATGTCACCATAGCTTTTCCATGTCACCTTTAGCTCTTCGTCTGTTTTGGAGATAGGGTGAAGAGAGTCAGTGACCCACTGTATAAGTGTCTCACCACTTCCGATGACTTTGATTCACCTCATTCAAACTCCTACTGCACTAGCAATGTAGTTTCATGTTCATTTAGAATTCTGATTCTTAAGGAAAACACAAATTCATGGAGAAACTCAAGCCACGTTTTATAAAATAGTCTAGATTGGGAGTTTTCAAGCTTTCATAGTGGGCCACCCTCTTTCCCACTCAATTGCATGGACCACTTCCCTTCCCACTGGCAATCAAATAATATTTCTATGTTAAGAAGAGCAATTTTAGAAAACGAAGGTATTTTAGCTTCCTTTAATATGCTTTAGCAGCTTAAAAAAAGGGGGGCCCCTGAATCAGCACTCTGTGACTGGTCAGCTCTCTGGAGACCACCACAGAATAAGTCTTTGACCACCAGTAATCCACAGACTATAGTTTGGGAACCACTGATCTGGAAAATTATGAAGGTGCCAGTCACCGTTACATACTTAGGGTTGAGTATTGCACTTATTGCAAGGTTAAGTTAGAAATTACAGTAGAAATCTTAAATGATTTATGAAATCCACAATAAAACCAAATGTTTATCATGATTATGTCTGATACCAAAAAGTGTAATAAGTAATCTGTTGATTTCTTTTCAAAAAGAAAATTACAGTACTCCTACATCCTTTCCTTATTAATTTTATGTTTAGTGCAGTAGCATCTGGAGCACCAGTCTTAAACCAGTGCCCCATGTACAGATGGGATCAAAGCCATTAATTGTTTGGCAACTAATTTACTCTTAGAAACATCTTGAAAAAAAGATAAAGGGAGTGAAGAAACATTTCTGATAGGAAAAGAAAACTAAATCTAGCACTGTGGTGTACATGGCATGATCTTGAGGCTCATAACCACAGCAGAAGAATAGTAAAATCTGGGAAGACATTTGCTTCACTACTGAGAAATTGTACAAATGAATAAGTGGCTCGACTGCTACTCACCTTATTTTCTCATAAAAAAACTCTTTAGAGTAATTGTGGACCAGATAGAACTCTATATTTATGTAGATTAGATCCCAAATAGAAATTCTAATGTCAATTATTGGAAGATTTTATTAACATCTTTCCCATTTTACAAATAATTGTCTATTTTCCATATTGTTGTTTTCTAGACTAAGGTTGTTTTCATACCAGTGTCAGAATTCACACTTAAAGTTATAATACTTGTAAGACAGTTTATAATACTCAATTACCTGCTACTGCTAAGAGTTTCAGAGAACATAAAAGTTATGTAACATTGAACCTTGAAGGTATATTTAGAAAGGACTTAAAGCTTCAGGGAAATGAAGTCTTTATTTACAGTCTTTAGAAAAAAACAGAAGCCAGCTAAGGCTGTCCTCTGAAGATGGATTGAACAAGTAATGTGAAAATCGTATTAAAAAGAGAATGAAATCTTCTCATGTAACTGCAGCATTACCCAAAATTTGCTCCACCCTGTGCAGAAAAGGCTGTTACCTTGCAAGAAGTACTTTTGTGTGTGTGGTATCCAAACCTATCACATTCTTTCAAAGCAATATTTTAAAAGTATTGAATAGCTCTGCATATGCCTTTTAGGGGAAGGTTCTTATTTCTGTATTTCACTTAAACTAAACATTTGATGGATTCTTAAATTTTGATGCCTTCAAATCAAAACTGGATGCCTTTGGGAAGTTATACTTTAGCCAAACACAAATTATACTTAGTCAAACACACATTGTTCAAAACAAGGGTAATTGGGTGAAGTTTTATAGCCTCTACAGTATATACAAGAGTTCAGACTAGGTGATTTAATGATCCTTTCTGGCTTTAAACCCTATGAATTTTTGTTGTCGTTAGTGAAATGTGCTCGTTTGAGAATCTGACGGCATCTGAAGTCTTCCATTTATCCACATCTGAGAATGAGGGGATAGTTCATTCTCCTTTCCCATTCAATCTTAAGATCACTGCTAAGACTTACAATTGGGGCTTTTAATGTTTTTAGTTTTCTGATATAAGCATCTGACTACTAGGAAATGGGCTGAGACCATCAACTAATTTCACATAGGCCATGAAACAGCCAGATGTGGTAACTACCATAGAACTCTTTATATCACATGATCAGAACAATGAAGTAATTTCTGTTTATCACCAAGAGAAGTCAGGCTTTTAACTGACTTATTACTCAATTTTGATAGTAGCCATTCCTAAATTATGGCTGTAAGTTTGAAGATATCAGTAACAAAGCTTCTTCCTGATGTCGTACCTTGAGGTGTTAAGGTACGTCCTTAACTATATTAAAGATGCATTTAAGCATTGCTTCAGATGACTGTCAGATTATCAAATCAGGAAATAAAAGCAAGAATGTGAAATTACCTCAAAATGATAATACTTAGCACAGAGCAATTTAGGAGATTTGTTTATTCCTTATACAGGGCTAACTAGT
Organism: Trachemys scripta elegans; assembly: GCF_013100865.1. Taxonomy (NCBI): domain Eukaryota; kingdom Metazoa; phylum Chordata; order Testudines; family Emydidae; genus Trachemys; species Trachemys scripta. The sequence continues at coordinate 66,929,964 of NC_048307.1, read as the reverse complement.
TTTCTTTTCTTGATAGTTAATTTTTATGCCCAGACCAGTGTAAGGGCAAGTTTTTAAGATTGGGCGCTTCTGAACCAGTATTCTCTGTGGTTAAATTAGCAAGTCAAGTTCCCCCCCCCTCCGCCCCCTTCTTCTTTTTGAGTAAAGATATATATATATATTTTTAAAAGGGTGTCGAGCCGTATTTTCTCTTTCCATGAAAATTGAACAGTCTGATTTAATTCACAATAAAACAAATCATATTTACTGTAAAATACTAATACCGGATAAGGTGAACATGTGCAAGATGCCCAGCTGTTATGGTGATGGCTGCCTGGAGGAATCTTCCATATGAAAAACATAAAAGCAATTATGTCTAAGCTAGTTATTAATACCTAGAGAGGTGTGGCAAAGATGTTGCAAATTTATGGATTATTGCAGCTTGCCTTCTCTTGGGGTGAGCTCTCTCTGCTACCTGTGTATTACCAGTCATCTTTCTTGGGCAATGTCTGTGTGCAGAGGTCAGCCATAAGCAAGTCATAAATCAATTATCCTTTTAAGATTATGAATACATAAAAGGTCAATTTCTTTCTGATATACTTATTGGCTTTACATTAAAATGAATCTTTGCAGGATAAAGTAGGTTTTTCTCCTCCTAAATTTCAGAATTATTTGCTCTCTCCTCCTTTTGTGCCGTGGAGACATTAGATTGCTCCCATTCACAATTATTTTCCTAGAATTATATTTTAATAACTCCCACATCATTTTTTGAGGGTTTTATTTATATTCATCCAAAAATTCAAATAAATCTGTCTGGCATTGGTATCACATAAGACTAGTAACAGGACTCTGAGGCAATTAACATTTAAATGGTTATATCCTAAACTTCTATGGTAATGTTCCTCCTCTTCTGGAAGAGTATTAAAGCTCAGGGCAATACCAGACAAATTAACAAATCTCGTATTACAGATACAAAATGTAAAAGTATGATAGCTTCCTGTAGTACATGACAATTTGTTTTTTAAATTAAGAAAAAGCTTTTCTATGTAATTAGTAATTTGGTATTAATATTTTATTAGGTTACACTTAACACTATTAAAATAATATAGGTAAGTGTTTAAAAAATAGCAGTGCCACAATTTCGTCAATTCTTTCCAATTCTGTAATTGACAGATTAGGCATTACACTTCTGTTTCATAAAATCAAAGTACGCCCAATGATTCAATTAAGTTAAAAACTGTGCTTTTACATTTCATTAGGTTTTCTTTATTGCATAATTTCCAGAGAGTTCTATTACTAATAAGCTCTTCATTTGAAGTTGAGCAAATCTGTATGTTAAATGCAATAAATCTATATGATTAATTAGCTTAACTCCTTATGCTTCATGTTAAAAACCTATATTTTAAAAATCATTTGAAGACATTAACAGAATGTGTTCAATACTATCCTCTTTTTCTATTTTCAGAAAAACATCAATATTGGAGACATTTAAACAGCCATATTATCCTTGAAGGGACGTAAGTAACTATACATTAACATGCCTGCTGTGGCTTCTGTACCTAAGGAACTGTACCTCTGTACTTCACTGAAAGATCTTAACAAGAAAACAGAAATAAAAGCCGAGAAGACCAGTACAAAAAAGTATGTGAATTTCCTTGTTTAATTGGTTTTGTATTAATTGTTCAAATTCCACAGCTAAATAACAAGTGATGCAGTGTTTAATACTCTTATATACGGATGGTGATAATGTGGACCAGTTTTCTAAGTAAGCATTAACTCATTAAGTAGCAATGCTGCACTTCTGGCCAAATTCCAGCTCAGGTTGTGTACATAAATTCCCTCTTGAGTTTCAATTCAATAGCATAGCTTCCCTCAGTCCTGTATAGTGTTGCTGTGGATTGTCAAACTAAATATGGAGAGATCATCCAAGAGATAATGTTTCAACAGTGAAGTGAACTGTGAAAGATTTTAAAGTGCATTATTATTCTTCGAAACAACAAGCTATATTAATGCAAGTTATTAACATCAGTTGAAAAATTCAGCCATCACATGGGAATAGAAACAGCCTAACTTTGGAATTTGTAGACTGAATCTTCATGCACTTCATTGTATGTTTTCATAGGACTAGTGCTTTAAAAGAACCAATCCACTCTGCATTCTAGAGAGAAGTGGTTCTGAAAAGTCCCTCTGTAGATGGGTTCTTGTTTGAAATGTTTTAAACTGCCATTTAATTTATTACTGAGTAATTTCTTTTCAGTACTTTAATTAGCAAGCTAATAAACAATAGCAGAGAGAAATATAATTCAGGGGGGAAAAGGTAGCTGTGATTTATTTTAACTGTAAAGCTTGGATAGTTATGCCAAAGGGATGTTTAAACTACATGGGCACAGAATGTGAACATTTAAGTCAAGAATTCATTACAAAACGAACTGTTCTTTTGAAAACTAGGCCAACAATTGTGGGGTTTTTTTAATCTACCCTTTCCCTCCAATTTCAAGTTATGTGCAGAGTGCCCTTAAGATCTTCAAGGCAGCGGAGGAATGCAGGTTGGACAGAGATGAAGAAAAGGCCTACGTCCTATATATGAAATATGTGACTGTATATAATCTTATTAAAAAAAGACCCGATTTCAAGCAACAACAGGTATATATCTTTCCGACTGCATTTTTTATATTGGTAGAAGTAACAGAAGTACTTCGAATCAGTTGAGCTTTATATCTGAAGATTTATGGGGCAGTTGAAAGAATTACATGTGTGCGCACTACTGAAACAGTAATTTCAGTAAAGGAATTATATTTATTTAAATAAACTTTTGTAGTTTGTGTTGGTAAGTGAGGCAGTCCTTATTATTGTAAGCCTCTTATTACTTTCTAGTACAGTACACTTTGCTAATTACATTGGCATATCATCTACTGGACACTAAATAGTATGAGCCCCGTTGCTGTCTTCCCTGTTAAAGTCCTTTTCTGGTACAAAACTAAATTGCGTATTATTTATTCCTTTAATTAAGATAACCTTAGTTTAAAAAGTGGATAAAATGTTTTTTTTTACTCTCCCAACCTTGTGACCAGAGCTTGTTAACATTATAAAAATTAAATATTAACATACATATGAATATTTGCCTTGTTTATAAATAGTGTGGTATTTTTCTTAAAATATTTAAGAACATCTCACTTTATTTACAGAGTAACTATGGCAATAATATAAAATTAGTTTTAGATTATTTTTCCCTTCAGTAGGTAAATTTTAGTGTGCTGTAAACTAGGTGCTAAATGTTGTTCTTGGTAGTGTCTGCAGAAGTATTCTATCCTGTATGCACATTGGACAGTATTCATTGTATGCTGGGGTGGTTCTTCTTGTTGTTTTAGGATTACTTTCATTCTATACTGGGACCTACAAACATAAAAAAAGCTATTGAAGAAGCTGAAAGACTCTCAGAGAGTCTGAAACTGAGGTATGTGCAACATTTTTTACAAAGCAGTATGTAAATATATCTGAAATTTGCGCATCTGGTGCTGTAGTTTTGCCTTTGTTTTAGACATTGTTTGCAGTAGTTGCTGATACCTGTAATCCAGAAAGATTAAACTTTCCGATTGAGCCTTTTATTCAAACTGGATTTCATTTGCCATCATTCATCCCAGTCACTTCAAACCCATGTGCTTAGATCTACCTTCAGTGTCTCTTTAACTTTTAAGTTTCTCTCTAACTTAATACCATCAACAAATGTCAGCTGTTTTTCCATTAATGTATACACAAATCAGAGACTCCAATGAAAACCTCTAGATAATTGCTGTTAGTCACTCTATTAAAAGTCCTTCCCTAGTATTCTTTCCTGTCACGTGATCATATTAAGGCCAAGTGGATGCCACAAGCATTTTTCCAGTATAGATATACCAGTATATTATACTGGGAAAGTGCTCCTAGTGTGGATGCAGTTTTTAGCAGGAAAACTGCACTTTTGCTCAAAGGCAGTGTTTTTGAAAGCTGCTTTTTTGGTAGCTTATGGATTGTCTCAAAGGAACAAAGTTTGAGGGTTGCTACAGTGACTAATTATTTCAAGTGTATTGTGCAAATATGTACTTGAGCAATTAAAATATGTATTGACATGTTTAAAGATACTTAAAAAGAAAAAGATGGCTCCCGTACGGTCACAGAAGCTACTTCACAATAAGTATATGAACCAATTTACTTTACTATTTTTCTGGCATAATTTTTTTTCTAGAGAGTAGTTAATTACCAAATTTAAAACTCTGGGAGGTTCAGGTAGTAAAACACCATTTGCCTTGAAGTAAGAGAATCCCAATATGGATAATCCAATTTGCACATCATAGAAGCAGTAGAAAAATTTGACTTAATTCACTTTGTAAGAATTGTATTCATATTTTTAAGTGGTGGCTAGACATTCAGTATTGCTGAGATTCAATAAAGCACTTAAACACATGCTTAAGTCTCACTTGAAGTTAAGGGGGCTGAAGCGTGTGCTTATGTGCTGTCTCAAATAGGGATGCTTCCTGAATCAGTGCTTGTGTCACTAACTAGAAAGTTACATAGAAACATCAGATTCCAAACTTGCAGCCTCATCCCTATGGAATGTCCATTATACTGATAGTGAACCAGGATGTGACAAGTACATTTCACATCAGTGATGTAGTTTACTAATTGAATGTCCCTGATTTGACTTGGGACAGTTCAGTGGTTGAATTGATGACTTTCAAGAAATCCTAATTAGCTAACATCTCATTAAGGTAAATGGTCATTCATATGACTACTTCTTTACAATATTAGAGCTATCTTTACAATGAGAGGTAAAAAAACTTCATATTTAAAAAAAATAAGTTAGGCCAAATGTCAAAAAACAAAAACAAAAAAAAACAGGCACCTAAATAACTGACCTGTTTGTTTTTTTTCCAGAAGTCCTGAGTACCCAGTAACTCTTACTGATTTTATTGGAACTCCAGTGTTTGAATTCTTTAATGATGGCTACTGGGTGCTCAAAACTGTTGGAAAAAAATCAGTCCATTTATTTAGGTACCTGATGCACATAATTAGTTGTGATTTTCTGATGCAATCAGTCTTAAAAATATACTGAATAAAGACTAGGCTGAAGACTTATCTGGCTGAGAAAATAGAGAAAACGATAGGCTCAGTTATTCTTACAGTAATTAGTGATACTGTTACTTATTAGATGCCAGACTAGATTTTCTTAGCAAAAATGTGCCCAGGGAGAATGACTAATACATTTGGGTGTCAACATTACTTAAATCTTATAAGTAAATCTTTACATGTAGTTCTGCATTTGTACAAATGCAGAAGAGGGTGGGAAATTTAACATTTTCGGTGATGCCAGAGCAGAAGTATTTTACATAAACAGCTGAGGTTGAGGGAAAGAAATTGTAAGCTTCGAGAAGGGCAGAGGACATCAGTTGGTCCCAAAAAACAAGGTTAGTTATGAAATGCAAGAAGCACAGAGGGGAATACTATCAAGCAGCTACTGAAGAAAATAAGAAGAATTTGGGAAGTCAGGAATTAAGTGTTGTGAGACCTCAACATTTAAATGTTTGGGGGTGGGGGGGAATTGCACAAAGTTACTGAAGCACAGGTTAAAAACGTTTTTGAAAATGGACTTTTTCCTACTAGATATGAGGAAGCTGAAGTTCGGAAAAAGCTTGAAGAAAGAGAGAGACAAGAAGAGCAGCAGAAAAAGCAAGAAGTAAAAGATGATGGAAAGGCTTTAGCCAAACACACTTCAGAAAATGCAGTAGATTCCAAAGGAAAAAACCAAAGGGTAATGGAGGGGAATATTTACAGACATAATAGTAAATCTGTAAATGCATGATGTTTAAATGAGCTCTTCATTAAATCAACTCTTAATATGAGGCCACTTATTTTATTGAAGAAACTGAGTTAACTAGTAACATTGCACCCATGATTAGATTGTTTACCTTGTAGAAAGTTAAACATTATCATTTAAAGATAACCATTTTAAGTTTACTTCTACCATTTTTGGTAAGAGGCTTTATATTTTTATGGCATAATATGAAACTTTTGAAAGATATGAATTTTTATTAAACATATTTTTTGTCATAGACCTTTGTGGATATATTTGATACCTGCGGAACCCCACAAAACTCTTAAAGCTCAACAGAATAGACCTCAATTCTTCCGTAAAGCTCAATTTTTTTTCTTAAATTAAAAATTGTTATTCATTAGTGTATAACACTTGTGCCTTCATATACTTTGAGGTTTAGTGGTAACAAAATTGAGCAAGTTCAAGTGAAAGCTGTGTTCCGTCCTTTAAGTCCTCTTAAAGGCAGGCTACTGGCTCTCCACCTGGCTGATGATGACACCATCAAATGGCTGGGCACATTGCGCATGTGCAGAGAGAGAGTCAGTCCTCTTATGTCTGGATAAATGCATGAGTGGACATTGTTTCTGCTGCTCTGTCTAGATATTACAAGCTTTCATGATGAATTCCTTTGCTTTATCATTTTATGTCCGATTGTTATTTAAACCCAGTGAATGGAATTGTATCCCTAGCTTTGTGCATGGAAATGATCCTCCATGCTGCAGATCTTATGCTTCTTGTTTGAGAGGGTGCTGGCAATCTATGGACAAATTTCAGTTGGGCCTGGAATCGGTGATTCGAGTGGGCAAAAGTAGTGTCCCAGGGAGTCATGCATCATTTCTCTCCCCTGCCTTCTTCCCCCAAAAATCACCCAGCAGCAACTCCACCTAACAAGCATTGCGCTCCTAGGCTGTGTTACATCTTCCACAGCTCCCCTCTGTTATGGGCAACTGCCCTCCTATCCTCTTTCTTGGGACTTCTGGACATCTGACAGCAGATTTTTGTAGAGATTTCCCTCTAGTGGGTCCCTTCCTGTTGTATTCATGTTTTGCGAGTCAGGGTCACTTACTGAACTTGTTACTTTATATTAGAAAATAAAAACAGCAACTTAACACTTTTTTACAATAATACAGATCAATGGTGAGAAGAAGGGTTCAGTGGAAAGAAAAGATCAAGTTGACAGATTGAGTGGTAAGTGATGCAATGTTTCACAGGAAAAGTCTTCATTGTTTAACAGGAAAAAAAGCTTCATACAATTTAGTTAAACAGTGAGTAACTAACCATTGGAACAACTTACATAGAGGCATCATGGATTTTCCATCATTGGCCATTTTTAAATTGTGATTGGATATTTTTCTAACACATAGTCTCCAGAAATTATTTTTGGGAAGTTTTATGGCCTGTTTTATGCAGACTAGACAAGAGGTTCTCAAACTGGGGGAATTTCTTTGGGAGGAGGTGGGAGGCGGCCTGAGAAACGTTAGGAGAGCAGCGGCTACTGTCCGAGTACCCAGCTCTGAAGGCAGCGCCACCGCCACAGCAGAGGAGTAAGGGTGGCATGGTATAGTATTACCACCCTTACTTCTGTGCTGCTGGCAGCAGTGCTGCCTTCCGAGCCGGCCCGCAGCCGCCACTCTACACTTTTCCTTCATAGCTGGGTGGCCATAGATGTACTTGTGTAGCAGAAGCACAGGAGAGAGGGACATAAACAACCACAGACACAAGAAGGAGGGCACGGTCTAATAGGTTTGAGAACCACTGGACTAGACGGATTCTCTGATAGCTTCCTTCACTTCCCCCCGTTATGATTTCCTCTCTTTAAAATCAAAATTAGTGCACCATCTTAATTTAGCATTGTACTTGTTAATTATGACACTTTAGTATATCAGTTGAGCCTTCCCAGTCTGCTTTTTTGTTAAAATTACATTTGACACTGAGGTTTTTTATGACGACTTTGCTCACTTCCCCATGACTTTCATAAAAGTTGTCCTCAATTTATGTGTCATCAGGTGATTTGGTAGTGGTTGCTTTTAGGAATTACTGAATTTTAATCATTACACAATATTTCAAATGTAAACTGAACTAACCGTGGCATGGTCAAACAGGACCAAAAAAAAAAAAAAAGTCACCAGCTACAACTGGTATGAAATATTCAAGGCATATTTCTCAGAGACTTTCATAAGAAAATTTTGGTTTAAATAAAGGACCCTTTTCCCCAGGCTCCATTTCTACACTGTACAAATGTGAAATTCTTCTCCTGAATTCTCCTTCAACCTATAAACCAGAGCAGACTAGTGTGACAATACTGGTCATTTTAAGCTGATGGTTTTTAAATATTGTATAAAATCAAAGAACAGCTACTGACTGTTACAGTGGAAGCCAAGAGCTGTAGATATTCATATCAAATGTCCCACCTTCACGATTTTGTGGGCAGAATTTCACATGGGAGATGAGCCTCAATGTTCAAATTCAGTTTTTCCTGAAACTATATTATTCCGTGATCTTATTTATTTGCAGACAAGAGTCTTGACCTTTCCCATGAGATATTATCACAAATGATTTCTGTTTCTCTTTGTAATATATTTTTGCATATAATAGTTCCTGTATCTCAAGGAGCAATCACTGCTGAGAAACTGTTTCCAATGATGATGGACAAAAACATCGAATTGCTCATAATGGATGCTCGAAGCTTGAAAGATTATCAGGAATCCTGTATTCCAAATTCCATCAGTGTTCCAGAAGAGGCTATCAGTCCTGGGTATGGAATAACCTTTGTGTGGTAGAATCTTGTGACTATGCAGTGATATTAATGAACTCTAACCATTTGGTGGAAGAGAAATAAAATATATTTCTCTGGTTTACTTACTATATTCCATTTTAGACTGACTGAAAACCATTTCCTTATACAAGAGTTATGAACAACTTGTTAAAGTGAAGTAAGCTTGTGCTTTCAGTTGCAGAAAGTAACTAGCATGAGTGAATGAATGAGTTGTGAACATTTGGCCAGTTTAAGCTTCTAGGTGCACTAATATCAGAACAGATATAGGTTCATTGTTTCTTTTGATATATGTATTGCATATAATCGTACCTTTATCATCTATATACAATCTAAAAAATGTTTTTAGGCATTCTTGGACAAAATGTCGTGTTTGTACTCAAACACATTTTCCTATATTCCAGAGTCACTGCTAATTGGATTGAAGCTAAACTCCCAGATAGTTCTAAAGATCCATGGAAGAAGAGGGGACATGTTGATTATGTTGTACTGCTTGACTGGTTTAGTTCTGCAAGAGACTTGCAGCTAGGAACAACTCTTCGGAGCCTGAAAGATGCACTTTTTAAGGTACAAAAGTTTGGCATTTTATTTGTCTAACTTTATTATCCTGGTTGATGAGAAGTGGTTTTTAAGTAACTGTAATTCTAAAATGCAGGAAAAACAGATAAAACATTCTTAGCATCTCTTCCTATGGTTTTCAACGAGACTGTGTGGTTTTGATACCACAAATGTGTGTGTCACATTTTTCGCTTGCTTCCTCTTTCTGGTTGAAGACAACATAGCTAACTGTGTGGGGAGGGTAAGTGTAATAAATGATTTGAACTCTCTCTTTAAAAATTCTTATCTGCCTGACCTACAGATCATTTGGGGAAGTGGCTATCCTTGTATTAGTACATGGGTGGGCAAACTTTTTGGCCCAAGGGCCACATCTGGGAATAGAAATTGTATGGCAGGACATGAATGCTCACAAAATTGGGGTTGGGGTACAGGAGGGGGTGAGGGCTCTGGTTGGGGGTGTGGGCTGGAGTGGGGCTGGGGATTGAGGTGCAGGAGGGTGCTCTGGGCTGGGATTGAGGGGTTCAGAGGGTGGGAGAAGGATAAGGGATGAGGCAGGGGGTTGGGGCGCGGGGGAGGCTCAGGGGTGCAGGCTCCAGATGGCGCTTACCTCAAGTGGCTCCCAGAAGCAGCAGCATGTCCCTTCTCCAGCTCCTATGCAGAGGCGCGGCCAGGCAGCTCTGCGCACTGCCCCGTCCACAGGCACCGCCTCCACAGATCCCATTGGCTGCGGTTCCCGGCCAATAGGAGCTGCAGGGGCAGCGTGCAGAGCAGAGCCCCCTCGCTGCCTCTACGCATAGGAGCCGGAGTGGTGACATGGCACTGCTTCCGGGAGCCACGTGGAGCGGCCCCCGACCCTGCATCCCAACTGGAGTGCCAGAGCACCTAAGTGGGGCAAGCCCCAGACCCTGCTCCCCAGCAGGAGCTTGAGGGCTGAATTAAAATGGCTGGCGGGCCAGATTCGGCCCCCGGGCCGTAGTTTGCTCACCCCTGTATTAGTATGGTCAAGGACATGTTCAGTCAATCTCTCTCCTCTCTCTTGCTAACTCATAATACATCATTCCTTGGAGCTCTGGGAAGTGGTCCACTACCAAATGTCTAATGAGGCAATCCATGGCTGCCAAAGTGGAAGTAAATCTCTGTGAGCCAGAAGCCTCCAAGATTGGAGGAGTTGGGAGAAAGTGAGAAGCCCCCCCATCAACACTCTTGGCCATCTTCTCTGGTTCTATTTACTGGGGGAGCACAGATTAGATTGGCTTGAGTTTCAGCTACANCGCCCCCCCCCCCCCCCCCCCCAAATCAACACTCTTGGCCATCTTCTCTGGTTCTATTTACTGGGGGAGCACAGATTAGATTGGCTTGAGTTTCAGCTACAATAAGAGTTTAGAAATTGAACAGTTCTATTTTAAAATGGTTCAATGGTGAAAGATAAACTTGATAGAATTTACATACTACAATTTTAAGTGTTTCCCCTCTCTGCTTTCTTGAAATAGATTGAGATTGTAAAAGGACTCTTGTGCACACAACACTTTGTCACCTAAAGCTGCTCAGTTAGAAGGACTGAGAATTAGTGCCGGCATAGCTTGTTTTCCATATGTATTGCTACACATGTTTTGTGAACCCCACAAAGCTCTCTGGTCATACTAGTGAGCTCAGGACAGAATGGCAGGCTCAAGTCTGAAATTCTGGGCTTTTGTTTTGTTGATGGCAGATTTTTAAAATGTTAAAGCTGATACACCTATTCACAGAACAAAGTTAACCGATGAGGCATTAGCAAGCATATGCTTACTATAAATGGCATACTTTCAGAATTCAAGGGTTGCTGCTAATACTAGTAAGTATTTATATTATGGTGGTGCCTAAAGGCTCCAGTTGGGATTAGAGCCCCATTGTGCTGGGTGCTGTACAAAGATAGGAGAGAGAATCTTTTCCCTAAAGGGTTTGTGTTAGGGGGCTTATTCCTTCACCCTCTCACTTCCCTGGTCCTTCTCGCATGAACAGGGAGCAACAATACCCGAAGTCCAAAGGCACAAACAATTAGATGTTTATTGGGGTGAACTTCCAGCAAGCATGATTCCAGTTTCCTTCCTCAGTGTCCCCCTTCCCAACTCTGACACCACAGAGCCATCCCTGTTCCCCACCCCTAGCCCCCATTCCCCCCCCCTTACTTCCTGACTGACTGCAGACTATATAGTAAAACTTAAGTTCTGCTTAGCTATACCTTAACCAATTATTTGACTAAAATTTAACTAACCAATTCTAACATACTGTAAAAGGGTTATTTAACCAATTATATTCCACCACCTTAATTGGTTTACACCCAACAAAATTAATTATACAGCAGACAAACAATTACAGAACCAGACCGAGACCATGCAAATAAACATACAAAACAATACAGAAGTGAGGATTTTACAACTACATCTATACAGACATAAGGGTTTTACAACTGCATCTATACAGACATGAGGGTTTTCCAGCTGTGTCTATTAATAAGTAAGTTCTTACCAGACAGAAAACTATCAAACTAAATTTCCTTTTACATGTTCTAGGCTTTTCCCTTTATCTGGAGGTGATAAATCGGATCACCTCCCTAACAGCCCCAGATTCCAAACTAGCCACATTAAAATAAGGCAATGTGAGGATGTGACCGTTCACTTCTCAGCTTATGGCTGCCTCTGCTGCTTAGCCAAAGACCTTACTTAGCCTAAGAACAGAGCCTCAGACTGTCCCTTACACATGCAAAGAGTAATTTTGATTCTTTCTTACCTCTATAACTAGCTAAGTGATAAAAATACACCTAAATTCTTAAAGTATAGGCCTTTGCAGACAGGCCTGAATATCTATATCCTAACAATTTGCAATCTAAATAATAATGATTTTACTGATTGATTTATCAATCTGAACAATAACTTGTCTGCTAAAATGTAACAGCCAGGCATGTTAAGTTTTTTTTCAGCATAATTTGAGTTGTAATTTAAAGGCTCTGTTGCTACATTCAGAATGTCTGTCTCATTTTAATTTTTTCCAGTGGGAAAGTAAAACTATACTGCGGAGTGAGCCTTTAGTCTTAGAAGGAGGTTATGAGACCTGGCTTCTTTGCTATCCCCAACACACAACAAATGCTAAAGTAACTCCACCCCCACGTGGCAAGAGTGAAGCTGTGTCTGTCTCTTGTAAGTATAAGGAAGACATTTTAAATACATTTAAAAGAATAAATAAGCAATCTAAGATTATATACAGTAATTTAAAAATATATTAAATTTAAGTCTGCTCCTGCTTTTGCTTTAGATTATGATGCTAATTACATACATAATCTGTTTTTGTTTTTAAAAAAGCACTATATATTTCTGTTGTTTCAGTGGATTTTACTTATCCCTCTCTGGAAGAGCCAGCTCCTCCTCCACCACCTGTTGTCCACATAAAGCCCACTCCAGTAGAAGTGACTGAGAATGATGAAATGGGAAGTAATCAAGAGGGGAGGACAGGATCACATAACACACCAACTCCAAGTGCACCAGTGGCTGCTACCCCTCAAACTGATGGTTCACATGTAGTCCACCCAGTATATGCGGTGATAAATATCCCACAGGTAAGATATGTTCTTTCTTGTTTAAGCTTTTATTTAAAAGAAAACGTCTATGTAGCTCTGTATTGTCCATGTTAATTATATTTTATTAAAAAGAGACCTGTAAATGGGAAAAGTCTAGTTTTACTGTTTCCTCAGAGCTTTCTGCATTTGATTGAGCATTGCTGACTTAATGCAATTAAATTCCCAATTACTCTGATCAAATAGCATGTGGTGAACTTTAGCATTTTGGTTCACATCAGGGCATGGCTTACCTCTTAGTTATCTCAAACCTCAGTTTCCCAGTTGCCATGCCTCTGGAGTCTGTCTTCCCAGGCTATTAAGGTGCCTTAGTAGTCTGAAGCAAGAATGTTCCCCATATGGACAATCAAAAATAAAAAGCACTGATTTGCTCGTCTCACTGCAGGGGGCTCACAAGGTTCTTCGCTTTCCTGTTGCCACAACCCTTTCTCCTGGTTCTGTACTTTCTCCTCTTTTGGCAGGAGCTTACAGCAGTCCTGTTCCCCCTTCATCACAGGAGCATTAGCTTCTTTCTCCTGGCACTGTAGTTGAGGCATAAGGGGAAACTGGGTCTTCCCTCTAATTTAGACTTCAACCCAGGAACCCTAAACCATGAAATGGCTCTCACTTTTTCTTTTCCCTAGGCTACTTTGCTCATAGCCTCAAGGGTCCTCCCTAGGCAGCCATGAAAAGACTCCTCAGACATTCTGTTCTTCCTTTAGTCTCTCCCTGGTCTGAGCCACACGCAGCTCTTAAATATCTGCTCCCCCACTCAGTCACATGCTCTGTCACATGGTCAGAAGAAAGGGAAAAATATGCCCAAGTCAGAGCTGGGGCTTAACCACCTTAAAGGTCCATCTCACCTTGTGACAATTTGAGAACTAGCGTTGAGTTCTAATAATAATCAGTTTTAACCCTACTTACCTTCAAAGTGCTGTACAAACTGTTGATACTCACCTAATATCCTAGTTTTATTAATGGGTAAACTGAAACATGCACGGTGTGTGATTTGCCTGAGGCTACTCAAGACTCTTAACACTGAGTTCTCAGTTCTAGTCCTGTTCCCCAACTACTAAACAACATTGCCTTCTGGTTTCTGGTGGAATATGCAGGTCAAGAAGAATTATGCAAAACCATTTAAAAATCAAATGGATGATCAAACAAAATGGATGACACAACAGTCTGCTTGCTTCCATCATGTTTGTTTTATCTGGCAGAAGTAGACTTTTTTAAGTTGTCTTTCAGTATTGCCCTTTCACATATCTTTCCTTAAACAATTTTTTTTTTTACATTGAAGAAACATTATTATTTTGATTTCTATTCAGTGCTTTCTACTGAAAGCTTCATTATTATAAATCTATAGCATAGCAGCCAAGATGTACTCCTCACTTTTAACAAATCTAAGGTGGGTTCCCCCACCCTTGAAAATGTCTCCTTCAGCCCTCAAGGAATGTTAATAAAGACCAGGAGTAACTGAAGTCTGCACAGAACTTTGATGGAACATCTTTCACTAATAGGTTCCATAAATGGAAGTTTTGAAAAGCAAGATGGCTAAAACAATGTGGTAGGCTTTACTCGTACAAGTCCAAAGGCAGTTTAGTTAAAGAAGGTAGTGTTGCTAGAGGATCCTAGTTCTATGTGATATTAGGGACTGTAACAAATGTTTCTAGTTGACATTTTATTCTCATTTTATACTTCGTTTTTATTATTTCAGATTGATCGTACTAAAAAGCCCTCAGCAAAATTTCTTGATGATGATAATAGTCCAAAATCTGAAGGTACAACTCTTGACAAACATCCAGTTCAGAATGGAAGAATGATTCCAGATCGTTCCACAAAGCCACCGTTTGAAGCAAAGACCATGCTGCCAGAAGAAGAGAAAAGCCGCATACACGCAGAAACAGCTTCCATGTTGGAGAAGAGCAAACGGGAAAAAGAATTGCGGGAAAGACAACAAGAGAAACAAAGAGATATTCTCAAATTGGAGAAGCAGAAACAGGAAGAAAAGGAGCACCGAGAAAAACTACAGCAAGCAAAAGAAGAGAGAGAAAGGAGACAGGAGGAAGATCAGGCAATTAGGGAACAAAAGGAAAAGGAAGAACAAGAGAGAGCATGCAAAGAAGTATTAGAAGCAAAAAGACAAAATAAAACTGAACATGAAAACACTGCTGCAAAAAAACCTGAGCTTGATAAAGTATCCGCGGAAGAAAGAGAAAAGGGGACTCGAACACCAGAAATGCAGAGGCGTGCGTTAGGAGATACATCTGTGACAGGGGTGTCAGTCTCAAGCAAGGTTAGTAAACGAGCAGTTCAACAGCCACAAAATGAAAATAGAGTAATCATTTGGCACAGTTTTGTCAGTGTGTATCAGATTGCTTACATTGGGAAAATGCCAGTGCTGAGGGATTTAACTGCAAGTAACTGGGTTTTGTTTGGGACCTGACATTTTTAATTTAAAACTAGAGGAAAAACGCAAAACAAACCCCAAAGGGGCAGATCCTCATTCCCACTTTGTGCTATTTGAGCAACATAAAATGGCCAGATTCTGCCCAGAGCTGGGCAGCAGGGAATGCCCTTTGGGGCTGGGGAAATCCCTGCTGATATAGAGCAAATAGAACTGACTCATGTTCTGTCTATCCTTTCATCCCCAGCATAGGCGGCATTTCAGAGGCATGGTGGCACTCTACTCTCTTATACCAATCCTCTATTTACTGCTGTAACTTGTGCTGGGGAAGGACAGAATCACAGCCATAATTGGTTCCCAAATGCCCCAGGTTAGACAGAACTCTTGCAGGGGCGGATAAAGGTCATAGTACTGTTAACAAGTGTGGGAAGGACAAGTAGTCTACTACTCCCATCCAGTGTTCTGTTTGAGAGCAGGGCTCCCCACTCCCTCTTCTGGCATCATATCGCCTTCCTTTATCCCACTAAAGCCTAAGAAAAGTGAACAAGATCAGTCACATTTACCCTCCTGTGGTCATAAAATAGAATCAGCTAATCGGAAGATCTGAAGGAATAGGTTGGGCTTCACCGCAGGTTAATAGCCACATTTACAGCTTGAAAATGCACCATAAAAAGATGTTGAAATTTTCTCTAATCTTCAGATTAGGGGGGAGTGGACTTCATGCCTAACATCAGTGATATTAATGCAAAGGAAGTCTTTAATCACTCAGAAGCTCTATAAACTCAGATGAACAAATCTAGTGTCCTTTAATTTTAACATACATTTTGCGCAGCTCTAATAACAGTGGGATGTTAGAAGTAAACATTTCTACTTTATATAGAAATATAAAACCCCCTACTTTTAAACTTTCTATATCATATTAAATGTAAGCAATTAGTCCATCAGATCCCTTTTTGTTTATTCTTTTTTT
This sequence comes from Trachemys scripta elegans, assembly GCF_013100865.1. Lineage (NCBI taxonomy): Eukaryota > Metazoa > Chordata > Testudines > Emydidae > Trachemys > Trachemys scripta. The sequence goes on along the minus strand of NC_048307.1, from coordinate 66,913,846 downwards.
TTCTTTATCAATATTGTGAAGGTGTGCTTGCAGCTCCATAATTAGACTTGTCCCATCTTAGACAAAATCATGGCGCAAGAAGCAATGGGCTTAAATTGCAACAAGGGATGTTTAGGTTAGACATTAGGAAAAACTTCTTAATTGTCAGGGTAGTTCAGCAATGCAACAGATTGCCTGGGGAGGTTGTGGGATCTCCGTCACTGGAGGTTTTTTAAGAACAGGTTAGACAAACACCTGTCAGGAATGGTCTAGTTCATTGATCGGCAACCTTTGGCAGGCGGCCCGTTAGGGAAAGCTGCTGGCGGGCCGGGCCGGTTTGTTTACCTGCAGTGTCCGCAGGTTCAGCCGATCGCAGCTCCCACTGGCTGCGGTTTGCCGTCCCAGGCCAATGGGGGCTGCGGAAAGCAGCGCAGGCCGAGGGATGTGCTGGCCGCTGACCTATTGAGGTTCTGTCCAGTCCTACATTTCTATGATTCTCTATTTCATGCTTTGTATGGAATATATCATAATTATATGACAGGAGTAAATGTGGGGGTTCGAGGGTGCTGATTTGAGGTACAGAGTGCCACAGTATGTATCTGTTGTAGTCACTGAAACAAACTGAGGTTTACCCTTCAATCTTTTGCTATAGTGTAATTTAGGGAACACTTCCTATAGCGAAATGCCACTCACTCACTGACACTCAGTAATTCCATATGAAAATTGAAAGTCTCTTTTCAAAATCTTTTACAGCACACTGGGGTTAAAGGACAACCAGAAAGTGGAGCTCAAAGAGAGGATACTGAACAAGATACTGAAAGACTTAAAGTAAATACAGAGTGTTGTATGTAGCTGAAAGAAACCCAGAGCAGATGTCATTGTTGTAATTTTATCTCATGTTAAATTCCACCTCATTTATTTTTAAGATCTTCTCTTTAGGAGGAATCTGTGCTGTGTTCTGCAGCTGTTTGTGTTACTTTACATACATTTTTCATTTTTTCCTGTAAAAAGCAAAACATATTTAACACTTTCAAGTGAAAGTACTTTGTATTTCCTATGGGATTAACAAGTGTTTCATGACTTATTTTGTTATCCCACTGTTTTCCTTTTTTTCCTTTTTGTGGTGGAGTTTTTTTTTTTTGTTTGTTTGTTTTTTCGGGGTTTTTTGAGGGGAGTGGGAGAGTCATTCATAAATATTTAGTGAGAACACACAAACACACAGATACCTAAAGTGATTTTGATAATAAAGGAATTGGAGAATCAAATTGTTTTATATGTGCAATTAGATGGATTTGCATTATTTTGGTGTGTGACAATGAATGTCATTCATTTGGATCAATTAATGCTAAATAATAGAAACATACTATCAGTTTTCTGCCTTAGACCAAAAAAAAAAAAAATCCAAATTTCTACTTAGAACACTAGTGGTTCTTATTGAATTGTTCTATGTGTAACCTTTTAGCTACATGGAGAATTTACAGAATACTAAAGACAAACTAGACATGCTGCTCTGCATAACAATAACTTCATGTGCCTTTATATTTTAATTGTATTGTATTAGTCCCAGCGAGAGCCGTTGATGAGAGCACGAAGTGAGGAAATGGGGAGGATAGTACCAGGATTGCCTGCAGGCTGGGCAAAGGTAATTATAATTTCCAAAAATCTAGATACCCCAGGGCCGCCCAGAGGATTCAGGGGGCCTGGGGCAAAGCAATTTTGGGGGCCCCTTCCATAAAAAAAAGTTGCAATACCATAGAATACTATATTCTCGTGGGGGCCCCTGTGGGGCCCGGGGCAAATTGCCCCACTTGTCTCCTCCCCCTCTCCCCCCGGGCGGCCCTGAGTCACCCACCTGAATGTGGTTATGGCTTTTATTTGCACATTCATTATAAAATAGTTTTGGATTGACTTCCCCGCCCCCCTTTAAATTTCTACATGAAATTCTTCCGCTCTACTCTGCTCTGGTTAGGCCTCAGCTGGAGTATTGTGTCCAGTTCTGGGCGCCGCATTTTAAAAAAGATGTGGAGAAATTGGAAAGGGTCCAAAGAAGAGCAACAAGAATGATTAAAGGTCTTGAGAACATGACCTATGAAGGAAGGCTGAAAGAATTGGGTTTGTTTAGTTTGGAAAAGAGAAGACTGAGAGGGGACATGATAGCAGTTTTCAGGTATCTAAAAGGGTGTCATAAGGAGGAGGGAGAGAACTTGTTCACCTTAGCCTCTAAGGATAGAACCAGAAACAATGGGTTTAAACTGCAGCAAGGGAGGTCTAGGTTGGACATTAGGAAAAAGTTCCTAACTGTCAGGGTTGTTAAACACTGGAACAAATTGCCTAGGGAGGTTGTGGAATCTTCGTCTCTGGAGATATTTAAGAGTAGGTTAGATAAATGTCTATCAGGGATGGTCTAGACAGTATTTGGTCCTGCCATGCGGGCAGGGGACTGGACTCGATGACCTCTCGAGGCCCCTTCCAGTCCTATAATCTATGAAATCTATGATTGTTCTTATTTTCTAAACTTTAAGATTATTGTTAATGAAATGAGTGGAGCTTTGTCAGCAATATTTAATGCATCCTTTGGGAAGAATGATGCTATTCACTAGATATTGAGATCAAGTCACATTACTGTAGTCTGCAATCTCTTCATATTAGAATTATTCTGGCCAGTAGTTTTAGTAGTTTAATAGTATTAATCAACTAGTCTATTGAGGGATTTTACTCCGTTTTTAAACTTTAATTTTTATCACCCAAGTTTCTGGATCCAATCACTGGAACATTTCGTTATTACCACTCGCCAACAAATACCGTTCAGCTGTATCCCCCGGAAATGGCTCCTTCATCCACCCTTCCATCCACTCCACCAACTCATAAAGCCAAGCCACAGGTGACTGCTGAACGGGACAGAGAACTCTCCAAATTGAAGCGATCCTACTCTTCACCAGACATAACCCAAGCCATTCAGGAGGAAGAGAAGAAAAAAATTCCTGTAACTCCTGCAATCAGTCGTGAAAATAAGTATGTCTGATAAATTAAGTCAAAACATCACAGCTACTACAATATTATAGGGTCTCGAGTTTGCCCACCTGAATTCTATTAACTCTTTTCCATTGGTTTGCATGGAATGTTTCTGATAGATTGAAACTACATAGCTGCAGAGCTCAAAGCAGAACACCGTATACAGTGATCCCCATTGCATTGTGATTTCTCCTTGTTTACCAACAATAACATATAGAGATTTTAGACACCATTATGTGGGGAGCGTTGGTAAATGCTGACTTTTAAATGGCAGCCGTTTGTTTGTCTGCGTGCTGTCAGGCCTTAGGCTGCTGTTTATTGTGAAATGGGAAGATTTTCCATTTCTAAATTATAGTAGGTTTAATGCCTTGACCCAACCGTTTGGAAACATTGATCTAGGGTACATCTACACTACAGCGGGGAGTCGATTTAAGATACGCAAATTCAGCTACGTGAATAGCGTAGCTGAATTCGACGTATTACAGCCGACTTACCCCGTTGTGAGGACGGCGGCAAAATCGACTTCTGCCGCTTTTTGTCGGCGGCGCTTACTACCACCTCCGCTGGTGGAGTTAGAGCGCCGATTCGATCCCCGAGAGGTCGATTTCTACCCGCCGATTCAGGCGGGTAGTATAGACCAGGCCCTAGTCTATACCTGTGCATCACTGCAGGCCGGTATTTATAAATTGCTACAGAATCTCCCATGATTCCCTTGTCTAGTCTTGAATACCTTAAATGATGGCATTTTATGGCTTCCTCAGGGAGGATATTTTATTTCTTAGTGAGGAGGGTGGGTCTGTTGATATTCTATGTGCTTTGAGCATACAGATCTGCATCTCTGGCCAAGGACTGGTATCTCTTCAGAGCTAGTCAGTACCATATGGTTGGAGAAGTCTGTTTAATGATATGAGGCACACTGTTTAACTCAGGGGTGGCCAAACTTTTTGGGCCGAGGGCCACATCTGGGTTAGGAAATTGTATGGAGGGCCGGGATGGGGGGTTGGGGTGTGGGAGGGGGTGCAATGTGCAGGAAGGGGCTCAGGGCAAGGGATTAGGGCAGAAGAGGGGTGTGGGGTATATGAGGGGGCTCAGGGAAGGGGGTTGGTGTGCAGGAGGTGTGTGGGGTGCGGCAGGGGGCTCAGGGCAGGGAGTTGGGACGCAGGAGGGCTTCGGGCTCCAGCCCGGCGCCGCTTAGCTAAAGCGGCACCGGAATGGCAGCGGTGCTCACCGGGGCCAAGGCAGGCTCCCTACATCCCTGCCCTGCCCTGTCCCGGCCCCGCACCGCTCCAGGAAGCACTGCGGCCCCTGGGGGAGGGCGGGTGGAGGGCTTAGCATGCGCTGCCCTTGCCGTGCTTCCAGGTACCTCCCCCAAAGCTCCCCTTGGCAGCGGTTCCCCGTTCCCGGCCAATGGGCGCTGCGGGGGCGGTGCCTGGAGGCAAACGCAATGCACGGAGCCCTCCCCCAGCCCAGGGGCCGCAGGGACGTGGTGCCAGCCACTTTTGAGAGCAGCGTGGCGCCCACAGCGCCACGGGGGGCAATCCCGCAGGCCGGATCCAAAGCCCTGAGGGGCCGGATCCGGCCTGTGGGCCATAGTTTGCCCACCCCTGGTTTAACTGCAAGGGCTAAAACTCACTGGCTTCTCAGAGCTCCCAATTTATTCTGACCTACAATATGAGGGAAGGATAGGGTGCCCGCATGACAGAACAGAGCATTATGATAGGCCATAAGGCAAGCGTAGTAATAAGAATAGAAAACTCCAGTTTGCTAACAACAGTTTCTTCCTTACAGACCAGTATGTTACACTAAAGCTGAAATCTCAAGGCTCTCTGCACCACAGATTCGTAATCTTAACCCTGTGTTTGGGGGATCGGGACCAGCTCTCACGGGGCTTCGTAATTTAGGGAACACTTGCTATATGAACTCTATATTACAGTGTCTCTGCAATGCACCACTTCTGGCTGATTATTTCAATAGAAATTTGTATCAGGATGACATTAACAGGTAATAAATATTCTTCTTCTATCTTGGATTATTTTAATTAATCCATGACCGAATTCCAAATGTGTATTTACCACTGTTACTATTTTTCATTCAAAACATAGAAAATGGGGCCATTATGTTTTTAAAGCCTCAGTCATATTAAAAGTAACAAATGTTATAAATTTGTGAGGGTTTTTCAAACATTTGGATATGTGAGTATGCGCTTTGCCAGGAACTTTCTATTGCACCCACCATCTCGGTGCCTGGGTGTATTGCAGATATTAAAAAGAGCAAGTCTTGCTAACAGTTGGTACAAATCAGAGAAGTGGAAAATCACTGCATCTACCTCCAATGAACCCCCTGGCTGTGAGCAGCAAAATGTCAAAGTAAATAAAAGTTTTAACTGCTTCAGGCTGGTGTACTTAAACTGTATCACATAAGCCTTTCAGTAAGACCCCAGTCCAGCAAACATTTGTCTGTGTGAATGTAAAGTTAAACATATGCATGAGGGTTTGCAGGATCAAGACATAAGTGATTGTCTAATCTTGGGAAAATTTACTTCATCTTCACACAATCTTGGATTAAAAAAAGGAAATTAATATTTAGTCCTGTTTTAATGGCTTAATATAATATTTAGTATTTCTATTTAACTGTGTAGGTTAAATCTCTTGGGGCATAAAGGCGAAGTGGCAGAAGAGTTTGGCATCATAATGAAAGCATTGTGGACAGGACAATACCGATATATCAGTCCAAAAGATTTTAAAATTACAATTGGGAAGATCAATGACCAGTTTTCAGGATACAGTCAGCAAGACTCCCAAGAATTGCTCCTGTTCTTAATGGACGGACTGCATGAAGACCTAAATAAAGTAAGTAATCCCCTGCTGATAAATCACACATCTCAGTCAGATTGTAGAACGGAAATATAAAATGTTTAGTGGCAGAAGTTTTGTGCTATTATGAAGATGGAAATAAGTAGTACACCTCTACCTCGATATAACACGACCCGATATAACACAAATTCGGATATAACACGGTAAAGCAGTCCTCCGTGGGATCAAAGCAAGTTCGATATAATGCAGTTTCACCTATAACGCAGTAAGATTTTTTGGCTCCCGTTATATCGAGGTAGAGGTGTACATTGTAAGGACTCGATTGAAAAATTTCTATGTTTGCAATTGCATACCTGCTTTATGCACACAGGGCTCAAATTCTCTGCTGTGCTGAGTTTACACTTGACTCGGGTGGTTGGGTGTTTTGTTTTGTTTTTTTTCAAAGCCGCCTTTCCCATCCCCTGATCTTGGGCTGCCCGAGCTGTATCCAGACACTGTGTGCCCTGCCCCGGGCCCACCTCCTGTATAGAGCAGATGGGACTGGTGGTGTAGAGTCAGCTACGCTAGCTTTGCACTACCAAGAACTTCCTTGTATCAGGGGAATCCTGAGCTGCCCTGTTAGAGGTAGCTTTTTGGCTACTTTAGGACAAAGTAGCTGGAGGAGGAGCCAAGAATTGAGAGGTTAAATGAGTAATTAGACACACGAATGGCCATTTAGATACAAGTGGCAATTTGCACATTGTTACCCAGGGGTAGCATGAGCCCATTTTAATTTTAAGAAGAGTGTTTCCATGATTTAAAAATGGTGATCTCTCCAAGAGCCTTATTTGATTAAAGTGAAGTCCTTTCTCACACTTAAAAAGGATATTGTTTAAGATAATTATGGATCATTTTTTTTATACTTTTTCCTTACACTTGTTTTTTCCTGAGTTAAATGTATAATAAAGCCAGCAATACAGTAGTATGTATTCAGATGTTTCTTCAGTCTGTCTTTTTTACTTATTTTTACAACCTATTTTATGGCCCATTAGGAAGTAAGTAAATTGCAGCATAATACCTTTTCCTTTGTGTGTCTAGTGATGTTTATACATTCTCCATATCATGATCATGAGTTAAACTACTTTACCTCATCTTATTATTTTAAATGAATATCCCTGTTTTCAGAATTTTTTTTGTTGCATTTAAATCTGTCTCCCACACCCGACCCCACCCACGCAGATATTGGAGGCATAGGTTACCAGAAAGGGAGACATTTTAATGCAATAATTATTGGCTTTTGGGGGAAAACGATGATTTGTTGCTCCTAATTGGATTCCATCACAGTTGATATTCACAATGGGGATGGTATAAATCTTTTTAAAGTAGATAAACCAGAATGTTTCAAATATATTATCTGTACGGCAAATTATTTGTGCAAGAAGCCTTCAGTAAACTCCTGAAATACAGGTTAACTATCTAAATCAACTTCCATTTTATGCACTTGTGCTAATATTGAAGCATGTGCTGCCATTGGTTATGGGGTGTTCTACAGGTGGCAGTAAAATGAAGGGTGAAATCCCAACAATAAGTGTTTATCCTGGTGCTAAAGAGAACAATACAGAAATATGACCAGATACCAATTATATATAGCTTGTTGGCATGCTTAAAAATTTTTGCATAGTCTATAAAACCTTATCATACAGCTTCCCATCTTTGTACTTACATATAAAGTGATGCTATATGGTGATAAGATATTTTAATTTTATAATATCCAGGCTGACAATCGGAAGAGGTATAAGGAAGAAAATAATGATCATCTTGATGACTTCAAAGCAGCAGAACTAGCCTGGCACAAACACAAGCAGCTCAATGAATCTATTATTGTGGCACTTTTTCAAGGCCAGTTCAAATCTACAGTGCAATGTCTTACGTGTCACAAAAAGTCCCGAACGTTTGAGGCTTTCATGTATTTGTCATTGCCACTTGCATCCACTAGTAAATGTACACTACAGGTAAGATAGTAATAGAGAGGGAATGTGTGCTTTTACTGCAATAAAATAATTACGCTTTAGGTTTTTTGTATGGTGCTACTTCTGCTTCAACCTTTTTGGTTGGGGGGTATGTCACTCTAGCCAGTGTAACTTGCTCTAAGATGAACCATGGTATATATGGTTGTCTTTTTCTTTCAATTTTTTTTATTTGGGGAGGATTTTAAAAAAATCAATTTTACGTCTATGACTACACTGACAGATGTAGGTGCCTTTTGTTCTACTGTAGTTTAAACAACTTTTTTGTAGTAACTAAACTCTTGATTGCAGGTCATAGTAGGATACTTGCTTTTTTTATTATTATTAACAAAGCAGTAGCTACATTTAGAAACATTACTACTACCTAGGTGGAGTAAAAGTTATTTTCGTGAATAGATTCATGAACTAAAGTTTCCTAATTATTCTTATGAAACATGATGCACATGTAGCTCCTGTACAATAGCAGACAGGTATTTGAGCTACATCTTTATTTTTATAAACACCAGGCTTTTAAGTGTGTTTTCTATGTTTTGTCCTAGGAATGCCTTAGATTATTCTCCAAAGAGGAGAAACTTACAGATAACAACAGATTTTACTGTAGCCATTGCAAAACACGAAGGGATTCTTTAAAAAAATTAGAGATTTGGAAATTGCCACCTGTTCTTCTGGTGCACTTGAAACGGTAAGACAATAAGTTGTGAACATGTATCTATAAATGCAGTTAACTTGGCCTTAATGGAGACTTTAGGGGTAGTAAAGCCACAGACTTTTTAAAAATACAGCATGTTATACAGACAACCTGAGCCCATGGATACCAAGAATTTACATCTAGTTTTCATCTGCTTCCTATTTTCTTAGGCCCCCATTCTGGAAACGCTCATATGATTGTCACATGTGTGTGTAACTTTACCTACTGAACTCAATGGAAGTATTTGCAGTATTGCAGCCTTAAATTGTAAGGTATCCCTGACACTCTGCTTAGCTGTGAAACTTACTGTTTAGTCTTATTTAGCTCAGACCCCTGTTAAAGTTAGTGAGTAAGAAACAATTACAAACATGGAATCAATTTGGGACATCTCTTGAACCATTGCTCTCTCTAGATTCTCCTATGATGGAAGGTGGAAGCAAAAGCTACAAACATCTGTAGATTTCCCTTTGGAAAGTCTTGACCTGTCACAGTATGTTATTGGGCCAAAGAGTAATTTGAAGAGATACAACCTATTTTCAGTATCGGTAAGTAACCACTGCCAACTTTAAAACTTAGCAGTAAATCCATCTTGTTTAAAAAAGGTTTATCTGTATGTCCAGTATTACAAGGTCACTTTGAGTCACTTGGGTTTCTATGCCTCCTGCCTGGATACAAATTAAACTGTAGAAAAAAGGAAGGAGAGCGAGTCTGATATTTACTGCAATGGGATTTCATGTTGGTCAAAGTTTATGGCATTCAAGTTTATTAAAGGGCAGAAGTGGTAGCAAAGCACAGATTGGTTAAATCATGAATCAGGCTATAAGAGAGGCTCTTGCCAAAAAGTAGTAGTATTGTTTTAACTCTCTCCACCTTTTTTTTTCTCCCCCCAGAATCATTATGGAGGGTTGGATGGAGGGCACTACACCGCTTACTGCAGAAATGCTACAAAACAGCGCTGGTATAAGTTTGATGATCATGAAGTATCTGAGATCTCAGGATCCTCTGTGAAGTCCTCAGCTGCATATATTCTCTTTTACACTTCAATTGAACTGCGAGGAGCAGATATAGCCACATAAAGTGTTTTGAGTGAAGAAAATTGGTCCTCTTTATAAATGCACAACACAGGTATTGAAATGCATATTAATATGCAAAACCATGACAAATATATAGCCACTTAATAAGGTTGCAGCAGCTTCTCTGCAACAGGGTCTTTCTGGTCAGTGCTATTGCTTAAGTCAGAAGACTGATTGATAATGCTTTTGGTAATAGCAACTTCTATGAAACCATAACAACAAGCATACTTAAGTTATAGCTTATTTCAGAATTATATTTTTAGTCTGCTCCAAAATTAAATTCTAGCTTAATTAGCAAGTAAATGTCCTAAAAAATCCCACCGCGTATCTTGATTTGTTTTCTTTTCTATCACTGTTATGGCCTTTTCACATTTCTAACCTTACGTTTGATTCTACTGTGAATACTCTAGAATGATGGAAACAGTTAGGAATGTAAGTGTACATATTGATTGCATACTTGCACATCAGAGCTATGTATATAATAAAATGTGGTCCTTTTGTGAAAATCTCTAGAACTCAGAGGATTGCTTTTATTTGCCAGTTCTAAATAACTGCAATACTTATAGGTATAGAAAAAGCAGAGCTGTATTTTTGTTAGCCTTTGTGAATATTTCTGCATTTAAAATTACTTCTAAAGAAATGAGATTCTTTAATTTTTTAATACAAGTTTTCATGTACACATGCATTAAGAATATTAACAAAGAAATTATTTAAAATACACTAACCTATTAAATGTTTGTTTGGGGGATTTGTTTTTTCTTGGACATCTACGAAATTTGATTATCAGTGGCAACATTTTGTACTCTTCCACGGAGTCCAGGCGCTCCACCTGGAAGGACAACCATCTGCTCAGAGTGAATTAGTTTAGGAGCCATTTTTGGTTCAATTCTACACATTTCCATTATCTGGCAACAGTTCATAGTTTCCACTCCTGATTTGCATTGGTCCTTGGAAGTGAGTCCTCTGTGGTGAGCTTTTAATCAATATATGTCACTCTGGTTTGTTTAAGAGCAGGTTTGACTCTTGTCCAAAAGTTAAGGATCGGTAGCACTTGAACTATCCCAGAAGCTAACACAGCAGCATAGTACTAGGGAATACCACTCTCTTAAAGTAACTTACCTGTTGATGGGGTTGTAAACACTTCCAAAGAGTACGGGATAAACTGGTGCTCTGGTCAACATTGCCACCATTTTTACTGAGAAAGGCAATGACTTAAGGCTGTTTGAGAGCAAACAGTTGAGTGAACCAGGGAAACACAATTTTACAGATGCTAAACTACTGTCTACACTGTGTTTGGCAAGCTGAACTCTGCATTCCACAGGTGCATACATGAGGTTAGTCATGAAAAAATGTTAAGGCAATGTTAACGTTCAATCAAGCACGCAAAACCCAGGCAATACAGAATTAAGGTTGAAAACTGACTTAATTGCGCCTTCAGCCTTGATACAACTTCATAACGTATCCATGTTAAACCTGCATAAGATATCACAAAGGGTTCTTTTACTGAATCCAGCCTAGGAGACCTTCAGCCAGCATTAGCAAGGAGTGATTGCCCTAAGGAAAGGCAGTTAATGTTTTTCATGTTTACTCCAGCCAGGCTAATTAAGCTTTAATTGCTTGTTTCTCCTGTTTGATGCTGTTCTGACTTTGACAGGGCACAAGCACACACATGGCATGAGCACAATCTATCCTGCCCTAGTGCTGAGAGTGCCTCCAAGTACTTAACTTTGCAACATTTAAAGAATAAATCCTCCTCCTAAGCTCTTAGCAGAATAAGCAAAGACTTTGAGGCAAACTGGGACCAAGAGCAGAGAGAAGGGCTTTTTGTCAGATGCTACCCTAGTCATGCTTCTGCATCTCACTTGACACAAAGAGGATGCTGGATGCCACCCTGTCACAGGCACTACTGTGCTCTTTAATTTTGTACAATGCTGAGATATTACACTGATGATGGGCTGTGTGGACTCCATATGTCCTGCTGCAACTTCAATTATTCCAGCACCATGAAATACCCTTCATTTCATGCCTTCCCACCCGCTCCAGCTGATCTTTCCACCTCGCAAGGTACAAGCATTAATGGAATATGAATTCAGTGAAAATTACCTCTGATTCTCTCTATATGAAATAGTGAGAATGCTAGAGGACCATGATGATCTGTACCCAAAAAAAGCAGCTATGCTATTGTGGGACTTCCAGGCAAAGTTGCATTGTGTTTAATGGCACATTCTCAATAACAGATGCCTCTGTCAAACTCACATCTTGCTCCCATTGTATTAGTCTGCAAGTGTTGGTATTTCAACTGACATGACTACAGGGAGACTGAAATCTTCTATATCATGACAATGTCTGCCATATTTAACTTCGGTGCTATTAAACCTCTCAATAAGCATATTAATAGTAATAATAATAATAAATATTCAAAGGGTCATAGTCAGGCTTCATCATTTACAACCAGTGATGAATTGGGAAGTTCAGAGCACTGCGACCATCTAAATCTCTCTAGCCACAGCTCCAGAAAGACAACACAGCATGTGTTCATATGTGGCAGGCTTCCTTCACACCCACAGCGGCTAGAAACAATTTTAAAACAAAGTTAAAATTTTGCACAAATCAGGGAGAGGGAGGCATATAGACCATGGATTCTGTGCCCCAACATTGGAATTGTCCATTAAATGTACCAGTTAGCTGGAATTAGGTTATTTCAACATTTTTAGTTTGAATGTAGACTTGGGACACTTCATGCTGTTTTCCGGTCGGGGAAGCATGGAGACAGCAATAATAATCCTAGGCAAGAGGCCGTAGTAAAAAACATTCTTGTCCGTTCGATGCGTGGTTTAGGCACTGGCTTCTGTGGGGTTATTTTTATTATTTTCCTTTTGATAAAGTGCAACTAGCTATATAAAAAAAGAATCTGTACCATCCCAGTACAACTCAGGTGCTTCTCCCCAGCCATCTGCTGCATTCATGCTTTTTATGCAGGACCCAGAGTGAGAAAAAGAAGCAGTCAGCGAGGAAGAGGGAAATAGCTTTTTCTTGGAGTGAGCCCACCTTGGCGTTCTGGTGCTCTGTGCCACTAATGGACAATTTTATGCTGCATAGGGGAAGGGACTAGGGAGTGAAGCAGCAGGGGACAAGTGAGGCCATGTGTGGACTCTTGTTCCTACACACACAACTACAAAGAGGAAGTAGGGCGGGGGGTAGAGCAACGAGTGTCGGACGGGTGAGGCTCTTTACTCAAGGGAGCCCCCTGTCTTTAAACACGGTCATTAATATCAGCACTGTCAACTGGCTGCTGTTTTTGCCCATAGGCTTTCATACTGAACCTGCTCCTAATGCTATGGGGTGGGCGGAGGATATATTTGGGAAACTGGGGCACCTGGAGAGTAGAGAAGAGGGAGGGGAGAGTTTAGCTGGAGGAAGCTATCATGTATTTGATTTGTCCATATAGATTGAAGGGTCTCTAAGCAAGCTCCGTATCTCCCCTATGTTTAGAATGGGTGCTGCCGTAGTGCAAACCAAAATAATAATAATGATGCTAAGAATATTAGTGAGAGGCTTTATAGAAATAACTTAATAGAGGGAAGTGATGGGCTTTGTAGAGGGACACTCCGCCGCTTATTACACTGAAAGTTGTGCTGCAGAAGTCAACGTTCAGATTTCTCCCTTGAAATCAATTCCTAAGCATAATCAGAAAGATCTCAATAGACAGTCAAGCAATGCAGATGCACTAGTTTAATGGCAAAACAGGACTTAGCTACCATGGTCAGTGAATTCTAATCATGGGACTGTTCTCACAGAGACGTTTTCCTAGTACTTCTGGGGTTTGGTAGGTACAGAGAAGGCTTTACAGCTGTAGAATAGGAGATAAGCTGCAGCAGACTGCACGGAGGCTTGTGGAATCTCGCTGACCTGTGCGTCATCGAAGCTGTACCAGTTCTGGGAGAGCGTGTGCTTGCAGAATGCCGTATAATGGCCACCATCCAGATAACCAAAATGGTTCTACAACAACAAAGTTGAGAGAGATCACTTTCAATTTTAGCAAAGACTCAAAGCCAGGAATCTGGTGATCATTTTAATTTGCACTCAGCTATGATAATGATGGGGAAAAATAAGATTCCAGTTTCCCTTTACCCCAAAGAAACACTTGAAATAGGTAGAGCTCTGCGGCAGGAAGAGCAAGTAAATGCTGTCTGGACAATAATTACATTTTTTTTCACGTCGGGGGATCAAACTTACAGCCCAGCTAGCAGCTCTGACCTGGCAATCCATCTCCCAGCAAAACTCACATTGACCAGGCCCAGAAACTGCACCTTGTTTACCCACACTCAACAGCTGGAAGCACTTTCAATCAGAGTGAGGAAAAGAAAAAGGGTCCTTGAATGAAGGGCATTTACTAAACAGCCTGCATCAAGTGTTGGACAAAAACGTGCAATTAATTCGAAGGAATCACTGACCTGTTCTCTCTTTCAATGTTTGCCCTGTATTTATTTCATTAGCTTGACACAGGATCTATCTACACAGGAATTGGCACGCTGAGGGGCATTGCATAATAATACAATAGTACCATGCCCGAGTAATAAAATAGGTTTGATATCACTGTACAAGTAGTACTAAATTGTGTTAATCATTGTACAGACCTGTAACACAATTATACACCAGTAACAGTTAAAGAACAAAAACAACGAGGAGTCCTTGTGGCATCTTAGAGGCTTTTGTGGGCTTGTTTTTGCTGATACAGACTAACATGGATACCACTCTGAAACCAGTTAAAGAGCAATTTGGCTCCATATACATCAGGGGTGGGCAAACTTTTTGGGCCGAGGGCCACATCTGGATGGGGAAATTGTATGCAGGGCCAGGGCCAGGGCAGGGGGTTGGGGTGCAGGAGGGAGTGTGGTGTGCAGGAAGGGGCTCAGGGCAAGGGATTGGGTGGAGGAGGGGTGCAGAGTGTATGAGGGGGCTCAGGGAAGGGGTTTGCGGTGCAGGAGGGGGCTCAGATCAGGAGTGCAGACTGCGGGAGGGGGCTCAGGGCAGGGGTTGGGGTGCAGGAGGGGTGTGAGGTGCAGGCAGGGGGCTTAGGGCAGGGAGTTGGGGGGCAGGGTGCAGGAGGCATTCGGGCTCCGGGGTGGCAGTGACACACACCAGGACCAGGACAGGCTCCCTGCATGCCTGCCCTCGCCCCGCACCGCTCCAGGAAGCACTGCGGCCCCTGGGAAAGTTGGGGGCGGAGGGCTCTGCATGTGCTGCCCTTGCCACGCCTCCAGGTACCTCCCCCAAAGCTCCCATTGCCCAGGGTTCCCCATTCCCGGCCAATGGGAGCTGTGGGGGGGGGGGGTTAGTGCCTGGAGGCAAAGGCAACGCACGTGGAGCCCTCTGCCCCCTGCACGAGGGCCACTTCTGAGAACGGCGCCAGGCCCACAGCGCCACGGGAGGCAATCCTGTGGGCCGGATCCAAAGCCCTGAGGGCCCGGATCCGGCCCGCAGTTTGCCCACCCCGATCTACACAGACAAAACCAAGCCAGGTTATAACAAGGTTGGGGACTAGCATGTTACATTCCATGATGCCCTGATACTCAAATTGTACCTGTGTACAGGCCTGTAATTATAATTCAATCCTGACAGCCAGATAATTTTCAGTCGCGGTACCCTGCTATCTTCCATTAGCCAATGAAAAATGTGTTAATTTTATCAGTAATGAGTTAGTTGAGGAGGCATCACCTAACTCTGAAATGCCAGCTGTGTATAAGTCAGTGATGGTTGTATCTGTACCATTTTTTTTTTCCTGTTCTGTAAACTTTGGGTGCTGAGGCAGAGATGACTATTACCTGCTTAGGACCAAGATCAATCACTGATTTAATTCAAACAAACATTCATAGTATTACCAATAAAGCTAGGCTATAACTTTGCATCCAACTTACCACCACAGCACACAAGTTGTATTTTGGATTCTTCCGAAAGAGTGGATAAATATAAGGCGAAAGATCCAAGTTGCTTAGTGGATAGTAGATGTTAGTCCCCAGTTTCCTTTTGTAGCTGCCTTGATAGTCAAACCTGAAAATAAAACATTTTGAGACAGTATTTTCCACTACAAATGCTTTCAGTTATTGTAATGCTACATTTGCTTACCTTCACATGGGCCTGCACAGTTCTTTGAAACGGAAAGTGCTCTCTTAACGCTAAGTATTATTGTAAATTACTGCCCCGAACAAAGATTAAATAAACAGATTGCAAGAGACATTTTGCAGTAAGAACAAGCAGGTCCTTGCTTTGTGTTGGGAGTGAAAGGAAGGCCCCAATGAGTGCACGGTCAATCTGTCACAAGATGCATGCTCAACAGGGGACGCTAAATCCATCTTTAGCACTAAAGCTGATTCTGGCCATCGCAGAACTAACCATGCCAGAGTAATACTAGCTGAGGAGCTAGTGAGAAGAACGGAAGGAGTAAGATGGATACATGGACGGAGTAGGAAACAATCACTTTAAAAAAAGAATTGATACATGATCAAACTTAACAAGAAGTGCTGGGCACTGAAGTAAGCCAACTATGAAGTTGTAGCGCCTACTTGCAGATTCCTGGATTTCCTCACCCGCTTCCACTGTTGAGGGCAAAATGGCTTTTTAAAATCTTGGGCTCAAATGCAATTGTAGATCTCTCAGCTTTGTAAAGGGATGGGTAGAGGATTAATGCCCTGTCTGCATTGTTGATGTGGCAGAACACTATTCTCTGTTTTTGTCCATCACAGTCGTTAGTAGCTCTGTAAGTAGCTAACAGGACTAGCATCATCTGTACTGTAAAATTCCATTTATTAGTGTGATCCACTTTTACAACAAACACCCTTCTTTCTTAATTTATTCCACAATTCTATCACTTTCCCCTCTATGACCAACCTCTCCCCTTTCAGAATTGCTTCTATTGCAGAGGGAGAAGCGGAACAAAAATGCACTGAGAGTGCAAATTGATGGCTTGGATAAAGTAACACATTCTCTGGGTTGATCAGGAGTCTGACTCACATGCTTTTCCTGTTTTGTAACTATCCAGGTACTGTATGTGCAAAAAAACTACGTGCACTGATTTTCCTTTGCCTCTGAATGCAAGTGACTGTCCTACATCCCATGTAAATCAGAGGAGACGTAGCTGTCCTACCAGATGCAGGCTGTACCTCTTTAAGTGAAAAATAACCATCTTTGGTGCCTTGCCTATGTTGGCCTTTACTGCAGCATCTTGCTTAGTTCCACAGAAGGAGCAGTGAATTTGATTGTTCCATGTCAGTGTGTCTTGTTGAAAGAAACATTCAAGACAGTCCTGTGAAAGGAAAACATGTTTGGTAAAACAAACACCATACCTCTGTGTAGAGAGGTGAATTTCTGACCACTAAGCTGGTTTAGGGAGGGCGTCTCAATAAGCCTGTGTGCGGAAGTCAACTTGTGCAAGTCAACTTGTGCAGTGTTGTTTGTACACCGCAGAGGAAATTGTGCCACATGATTCAGTGAGGTTGTGACATGATGAGTGTACAGGGCCATAACTAGGGCGGGGCAAGCGGGGCAGCCGCCCATGAAGCAGAGCCACCAAGGGTGCAAAAATGGGGTGGCCCACAGGATCGGGCCCAGCAGCATCCGGTCGGAGCCCAGGGCCCCCTCTCCCTGTAGGACTGCAGGCCCAGTGACCCCTGACGGAACAGGCTCCCAGCATTAGGCCCCTGGTGGGGCAGGTGCTGAGTGCTGATTGGCTCCCACTGAGCATGCTCATTGCTCAGTAACATCTACTGAAGCTGCTGCCCTCACTGGGGATTTAAAAGGTTAAAGGGGGCAAATTGGGGGGGGGGGCAGTGGGCAGGCTCTGAGCAAGGGGTGGAAACTGTGCGGGGAAGGGGGTCAAACAGCTGGAGGCAGGGGCAGGAGAGGGACCAAGGAGCCAGGGGTGAGGCACTGCCAGATGGCGGTAGAGGGCAAAGCCCCAGCACAGAGAGGGGCAGAAAGGGTAACAGTTATCCTAATGGGATGAGCCACCTGCCCTGTTTGCAAAAATATTGGTGGGGGGGACGGGACAGCAAAGGGACTTCCATGCTTAGGAGGAAGTGTTCACAGCGGAAAATGAAGAAGTCCTGGGCTGCTTGTGATTTACAGTTGGGGGAAGCAACAGTAGAAACAAAGAAAGTTAACATTGCCCAAGTAAAACAGGCCTTTTTAGTCAACACTCAGTAGGGGTAAAACACGCCCTGCTCCCGCCTTTAGCTGTTTTTCTGCTACTGTGACTGACCCTGACTTGTTGCTGCCCAACCTGATTCAGACTTTATTACAGAGAACAGAATAAGGGGCCTCCCTCTGATCCACTTGTCACAATGCTCCATTCACTGGCCAGCAATTGCACTCACACATCGGGGAATTGACACCTTCAGGGCAGACTGGCCCAGGATGCTGAACAGACCTTGGCTCTTTCTTTTAAAAGGCCTCTAATTTTGGGCTAGGGACAATTTTCAGTTGCCCAGACAGGTAAAAACACAGGCCATTTACGGTACAGAGGAAGAGACCAATAGGGAAATGTGCATTGGGTGCAGATCTGGAGTGGGGCTGCTGGTGAGATATGCACTGGCAAAGAAACATGTCAGCTGTGACCTGTGCTTGTAGCATTCTGGACTGTGACCCAGCTAGTCTGTTCCTGACTCCCTTCTCTACGAGACCAGGGCCATCACTTCGCTGTATGTCCATCTAGCCACCATAACCATGGCATTGGCATTGTCTCACACTAAAGCACAGCGTAATCTGATTTCACAGTCACCACAGCCCTATACTTTCTTCTGTCTCCACACTTAGGCCTTGTCTACACTGCAAAGTTTTGTTGGCAAAAGGCAGCTTGTGGAGGCCTAAACACTGCAATGCCACTTTCGGCAACAAAACTCCACTGTTTTGCCGACAAAATAAAACCACCTCTATGAGAGGCGGAGAGCGTTTTGAGGCAAAGTTAAAGAGACAAAGCATCAGTGTAAACGCTGCCGTTCGTTATATCAACAGAACTGGCCTCCCCCAGTATCCCACAATGCCCACCGTGACCACTCTGCTCATTGTTTTGAACTCGGCTGCCCTGCAGGCATGC
This sequence comes from Trachemys scripta elegans, assembly GCF_013100865.1. Taxonomy (NCBI): domain Eukaryota; kingdom Metazoa; phylum Chordata; order Testudines; family Emydidae; genus Trachemys; species Trachemys scripta. The sequence goes on along the minus strand of NC_048307.1, from coordinate 66,895,184 downwards.
GTCCCTCCCTTTTCAGAGGTCTGGGAAGCTTTGACATTTTGCAGGCTGGAGAGCTCACAGAGCTGCTGAGGAGGCTGTGGGAGAACTGGGAGGGAATCACAGAACCATTAATGTGGAATGCAGGTAGGCAGAGCGGGCTGCTGCTGCGCGGGTGGGTTAGGGGGTGGAGATACTGCGCAATCTGCTGTCTGAATTTAAAGAGACAGCATGCCGTGCCGATGCACATTTCCCCAACATACATTCTGTCTCTCTCACGTATACACCCCCCCCCAAAACCTCTCACACACTTCTGCAACACAAACAGTCTCTCCCCCCACCCCACCCCACACACACCCACTGTCACACACTCTCTCCGTCCCCTGCACACACACTTCAGTTGAAAAGTGGCTGGCAATCTACTAGGACAAGGGTGGGGCAAACTACGGCCCAAGGGCTGCATCCAGCCCTCCAGACATATTAATCCAGCCCTCGAGCTCCTGCTGGGGAGCGGGCTCCGGGGCTTGCCCCGTTCCGGCTCTCCAGCTGGGGAGCTGGGTTGGGGGCTTGCCCCGCTCCCAGAAGCAGTGGCATGTCCCCCCCTCTGGCTCCTACACGTAGGGGCAGCCAAGGGGCTCCGCACACTGCCTCCGCCCCAAGCGCTGCCCCCGCAGCTCCCATTGGCCGGGAACCAAGGCCAATGGGAGCTGCCAGGGCAGCCCCTGTGGACAGGGCAGGCTGCAGAGCCGCCTGGCCGTGCCTCCGCATAGCAGCTGGAGGGGGACATGCCGCTGCTTCTGGGAGCTGCTTGGGGTAAGCGCCACCCAGAGCCTGCATCCCTGACCCCTTCCCACATCCCAACCCCCTGCCCCAGCCCTGATCCTCCTCCTGCCCTCTGAACCTGCACACCCAGCTGGAACCCTCACCCCCTCCCACACCCCAACCCCCAATTTCGTGAGCATTCATGGCCCACCATACAATTTCCATACCTAGATGTGGCCCTTGGGCCAAAAAGTTTGCCCTCCCCTGTACTAGGATGCCCCTGGAACGATGCACTTGAGAAACTGCATCGTGGGATGTTGTACCTGCCTCATGAGGCATTGCAAACCTTTCCCAAAGCATCCTGCAGCCAGTTGCACAGTGGGATAACTACCCACAGTGCACTGCTCTCTGTGTCGATGCAAGAGCTGCTAGTGCGGATGCGCTCTGCCAACACAAGGAACATAGTGTGGACATGCACCAGCAGTTTATTTAAAGCGTCTTAATTAAACATTTGTCAACAAAACTCTGCAGTGTAGTAGACAAAGCCTTAGGTGTGCGTTGCCTCGCCTGGCCAGAAGTCAAATGTCATACAACCACAGAGTTAGAAGGGACCACAAGGGTCATCTAGTCTAACCCCCTGCCAAGATACAGGATGTGTCATGCCTCTTATGAACTATGACAACATAGCTTCCCCAACTGAATGATACTTCCCACACTGGCCTTATACAAACAAGCCATGCTGCTATCATCCTTCACCTTTAAAGGGGATAATCACCATTTGCTTGGCAGGATTCAGCGGGAGAAATGATCAGGTATAAGCCAATCATAATATTATACCAGGAAGCAATAATCAATAGTCTTAGAAAAATACAATCACAATGCAAAAGGTAAAAGACAGAAATCTTACAAACCCCCGCCCATCCTCCATAGCTGTTTTCCTTATATAAAGGCCAGAAAAAGGATGGTTTCTGCTTATACAGAGTCAGATGCTATCGTGGTAATTCAATCGCTAGATAATCCACCTCCATGGTAAATTCATTCTTTGTTTTCTTTTGAGTCCCTTTTATTCTCCATTGAGAGAGGTGGCTGTTTATTCTAGCCACAGTCTCACTGTGGAATGGAAAACCATCAGTATCACTTTTTTTTTTATATATATAAACAGAAATGCAATTTTATGTCTTTCTGAATATGTTTTATGCCATTAAGTCATTGCAGTATCCATATTTAAGGTACAGTTATTTTCAGTCCATTTTATTTTCAGTATCTATCGAGTTTACTTCTTAAAGGTTGTATAGAAGGATACTATAGAGATGTTAAAGACTTGTGTGAAAATTAATGTGGCACCTAAAAGAATCAGGCAGTAGCTTTTATTGTCTACATATTGATAATAAATGCATTATCATTACTCTACAATATCCTAACTCATATCATCTAAAAAAACCAGTAGGGGGCATAAATATGCTAGGGTGCCAAAATGCCTTGCTACAGCTCTGTGAGTGCACTTAGACTACAAAGCAGCTAAAATTTAATGTGTTTTTCTCTAAGGAAGCATTTTGATAAGTGAGAATTTGAAAGAAAATGCCTCACAGTTGCTTTCTATACAATACAAAATAAAATAGACATGTCTCTGGCCATCTCTCACTCCACAGCAATCCAGGGGCATTTCCAAACAACACAAGCTACACTATTAACATCCAAAAGGACAATGTAAGTCTGATCTAGCATCTCCTCTAGCCCTAGGGCCAAATTCTCTACTGAAAAGAATGTAACCCTTTTAGATGATGCCCTGGAACTGGCGGGCGCTGGGAACATATTTCCGTAAGATGGTCTATTAACATAAACCTTCCACCACTATACTGAACAGAGACCACCAAAAGCTGGGAGGAGCTCTTAGAAACCCTACCTGTAGAGAGCAGGCACTCTCAGAAGGGATGGGAAGAGAGAGAACTGTAAAGACCTCGTTCTTATCGGTGGTGGTCTGACATGCCAGGCATGTAATGTCATAACTGAGCTGCCCCTCAAATAGCTGGGTGATGATTGATGTTTCACTGCCAGTTCCCCTATCTTCCCTAGAAGTGGATGTGTTCCCATAGCATCTCCTTTTGCATGACTGTAAGGAGAAAAATAAAACAAAAACTAACAAACTACTGACACCAACCCTTACAAAAACATCTAAACATGCTTTGTACCGGTTGCCAAGGAAGCACACATGATCCCAGGTGGCAGTAAAAACATATTATTTATAATAATCCATTATTTATTCTGCTTCTTTATAAGACATTGCATTCCATATTTATAAGTAGGGCCCTAGTTGAATAGTGATTCATGAATAAAAGCATCACTGTCGAGTTCACTCTGACTCATGGGGAGAGATTAGTTAAATTGTGAGAATTCCATTAACAAATTCCAATGTTTTCATGAGTTTTAGCATGAAGTTGTCTGAAAAGCCAAACCAGAAGTTTATTAGTCATATGTTTAAAAAAATCTTCAGTCATTCATTCAGGAAGCAGAAGCTAGATCAGTCACACAAACACAAATAATGAACAGTTGAGGTCAACAGTTTGGGAAGAGCTTATCGACAGAAAATTATTCTTCAGAACTTCTAGCAAATACTTACAGATGAGAAAATACCTTCCTGGAATGAGGACTGGTTTGTAAAGGATGAGCTAATCAAGAAAGGGGGAATATTTGTAATGAATACTATTTGAAATGTATGGTTCAACCAGCTCCATTTATCAGCACCTCCAGCCATCAGCCCATCGCCGTTTGAAGCCTTTATTAGACCAAGTCGTAAGCAAGCGCTTAACATTGTACACTGAGTAGCTCCACTGACATCAATAGGGCTACTCATGATGCGTAGAGTTGAGCAAATGCCTAAGTCTTTGCAGGGTCAAGGCCTTGTTAAGATCTCTTTAGCTACAGCCATGCATTGTTTTCTTTTGTAAAAATTTCTAACACCTCCCCGGTCTCATGTGCCAAACACCCTGCCCCTCTTTCTTCCTTCCAATAGTGCTTCCCTGGGAGGCATATTCTTTTATTTTCTCTGCATGAAGGAACCGCTCTCTATTTGCTTCTCACAATAGGGTCCAGCATGGAACACTCCCTTGTTCCACTACCTTCAGGATTCTCAACCCCAGAGCAAACAATGAAGGTGCCAATTCTAAACTGGAGCTCTAGGGCTGAGCTAACTGAACTCACCCCACTGCCCGAGCCTCACATAGCAGGGATCGAATCCAGAGACTGTCAAAGTTTTCCTGAACTGCAATAACACTTGATGTCGCCATGGACTTTCTAGCTTCTAACTTGCTGTCCGAGCTAAGTAATCACAGTGCTGAGATGTCTAATCTGGAATTGTAAATGGGGCAAGAAAAATCATCTGATTTCCCCTCTACGATCATTCTAAAGCAGAGCTTTGGTACACAGATAACTTCTGTGAGAGCACTTGGTGCATTTACAAATCAGACTGCCTGGCAATTGGCTACATAAGTTAGCATTTGGTATTAATGATGATTTAAAATGATGTATAGAACCCTTTTACTATGCAGCACTTTATATATCCACAGTAAGCCATACCCCCTATCGCAAAGGGCACAGAACCAAAGGGAGATGAGAAACCACTGGACAGTGCTCAGAGCAGATGGGTTGGAGGGACTTATTGCTGGTAGGAAGGATTTGAAGGAAGAGAGAAGCAGAGGTGGATCTGGGCAGACAAGATTCTTGGCACAGGGAGGAAGCATGATAGGGAAGAGTATAGAAATTAGAGGGTGAGAAGGAGGAAATGACAGCAGAGGTGTAGATGGGGGATTAGGTAGGGCCTTGGTGATGTAGATACGGAGCTTGAATGGGATGTGGTAACAGGAAGCTAATGAAGGGGTTAAAGGTTGCACTGTGTAGTAGAGGATGATGATTTTACAGCATCATTTTGTACAGTATGGAGGGAGAAAAGAGACAATTATTGTATTCCATGCTATGCAGTAATGAACTGCAGAGAGGAGACAGACGTGCACTGACACTTCGCAGCCCCAGAAGACCATAGCTGCAGTCTTACCTTCTTAAGCGCCTCATGTAATTCGTTCAGCACGTATATCAGAAACTCCTGGGCATCCTGCTGAGTCTTCTTAGTAAAAGCCGGGCATAAGTCGCCGATGACTGAACAAAACACCTCTGGTGAGATGCACTCAAACTCTCCCAGCCACATATCGGCCATCAAATAGGCAAAGGCGGTAGCAACCTCACCGTTTTCCCTGAAGTAGCATAAAAGGGGCTTTAGTTGGAGTACAAAGATGTGGTGGCGGTGCTTAAAATGTGAACACAAAAGCCAAGCTGAATGGGCAGAAGAAACATTGTGAGGAGGCCATAACCACAGTGCAGACTCTGTTTGTTGAAGGGTCACACTCACAATAGGCTATTTCAGTCTGTAGTCTAGGAGTACTCTTGGATTCCTCACTGATGTGAAGCTCTCACTTAGCAGCATCCACGAGTAATTCTTTCTATCATCTGGTTCACTAGGAGACTCCATCCTTTGCTGGCAAATGACCTAACCTCAGTTATTCATGCCTTGGTCCCTTCTCAGTTGGACTACAGCAATGCCACATACCTGGGCATAGATTTCATAGATTTCATAGATTATAGGACTGGAAGGGGCCTCGAGAGGTCATCGAGTCCAGTCCCCTGCCCGCATGGCAGGACCAAATACTGTCTAGACCATCCCTGATAGACATTTATCTAACCTACTCTTAAATATCTCCAGAGACGAAGATTCCACAACCTCCCTAGGCAATTTGTTCCAGTGTTTAACAACCCTGACAGTTAGGAACTTTTTCCTAATGTCCAACCTAGACCTCCCTTGCTGCAGTTTAAACCCATTGTTTCTGGTTCTATCCTTAGAGGCTAAGGTGAACAAGTTCTCTCCCTCCTCCTTATGACACCCTTTTGAAATCTTCAGCACTCAGGAAACTCCGGTTAGTACAGAACGCTGCAACCAGTCTCCTCATTAACACCTCAGACCTGCCCTCAGCTCTCTACACTGGTTTTCCATAGAATAGCAAATCAAAGACAAGGTCTCATAGAATCATAGAATATCAGGGTTGGAAGGGACCTCAAGAGGTCATCTAGTCCAACCCCCTGCTCAAAGCAGGACCAATTCCCAACTAAATCATCCCAGCCAGGGCTTTGTCAAGCCAGGCCTTAAAAATCTCCAAGGAAGGAGACTCCACCACCTCCCTAGGTAACGCATTCCAGTTGATCCTTATCTTTGCTCCATGGCCTGGCCCCAGGATATCTGAAAGATGGTCTTAAGCTCTGGGACCAAGACCCTGGTCAACAACTTCACTCTTTTGGCACGACAGAACTCTCCACGGGAAGGGACTGCTCATTTGTGCTGGAGACAGAACTTTCTCAGGGGCCAGTCTAAGACTGTGGAATGAACTCCCCCAGGAACTAAGAATTATTATAAACCTCACCACCTTCCAAAGCTCCAAGTGTAAGTTGCATTGCTTTGACCGCAGTAGCACGTATATTCATACCAAACTAACCAACCAAAACTAACTGCCTCCAATAAATACATAAGTAAATAAATAAACAGAATGCAATGCACTGCACATGCTTCACCCCAGTGGAGGGGATGAGAGAACAAATGGGTGACACGTTAGTCACATTGCTTACTGCACCACAGAAAGGCACTCAGACCCTACAACGAGTGTGGTATAAAAGCCCACATAGGACAGAAAAGAGGGAATTCAGAGAGAAGCCAGAAGGTGAACATTGGCTAGGAAAGTATCAGAGGGGTAGCCATGTTAGTCTGTATCTACAAAAACAACAAGGAGTCTGGTGGCACCTTAAAGACTAACAGATTTATTTGGGCATAAGCTTTTGTGGATAAACACCTCACTTCTTCAGATGCATAGTGCTGAAGACTATGCATCTGAAGAAGTGAGGTTTTTACCCACGAAAACTTATGCCCAAATAAATCTGTTAGTCTTTAAGGTGCCACCAGACTCCTTGTTGTATTGGCTAGGAAAAGCAAGTTGAGGCAGAGGCAGAGATGGTGTGTGGGGCCTGGGAAGTCAGAGCAAATTGTGCTGCTTTTGGTTTCCTTGTCCAGAAGAGTATTTCTGTGCTTTCTAATGCCAGGCTCCAATTGAAACTTCATTTCTTTTGGAAAAACTTCAACTATTGAGACAGAAAAATACACCCCAAATATTTTGCTTGTAAGCGGCTTGGCAGCTGCACAGTCTTTTTGTTCTGTGTTTGTACAGCGCCTGGCACAATGGGGTCCTGGTCTATGACTGGGACTCCTATGAGCTACTGCAATACAAATAATGAATAGTAATAAGAAAACAGAGAGCAAATAAATCAACTTACTTGTGTAGGGCAGTTACATACTTCCCTGAGAGAAAATACTCCACCAATGGGGATATACTGCAGAGGCACTGCAAAACTGCATTCATGTAGCAAGTGTTCCCCAAGTTGCGCAGGCCAGTGAGGCCTTGGTACAGTTGGCTTGTCTCATTGTTGGATTCCTCACTAGAATCCTTTGAGTGCTCCAGGTGCACAGTTTCAGAGCTGCATTTCCAACAAGAACAAAATCCCAAATTGTATTTTTGTCACCTAAAATGCAACAGTCTCTTTATTATCACATTCAAATCAGCCTTATCTCAAAGAAAGCCATTTCCTGCTGTGTCAAGGTCTCTTTTGCAAGAATACTCAGTCATAGTCATAACTGTGGTTTATTTATTGAATCTAATAATAGCACCATACGTCCACTGATCACACGCAAAATAAAACTGGCAAATTCAGAGCAAGTCGAGTAGTTGCTACCAAATGTATTGGACAGATCAGCACTGAACATTGTGCATATTGTTATATCTGCAAAATGAACACAAGTTGGGGACCAAGGCTATGCCTAAGTTGTCTCTGTCTTCTTGGAAGGTTAAATTGGGATGTTAGTGACCCAACATCAGCTTGAAAGGGATTCAGATAATTTGTTTACAATTATCTGTTTTACTTGCCATTACTCTCAACCTTGCACACCCTCTACTCCTGGAGCTCCCACTGACTTTACTAGGAGTTTGCAGGAGACTTGAAGGATCAAGCTCACTGTTTGTAGCACCCTGGTAGAATTTTGGAAATACATTTTTTCATATCAATTTTTCCCCTCTGCTATGGCAGGTGGATAGATATTTCCCCATGTGATTCCCATGAAGCTTGGCATTGGGCATTTAGGGTTTGTTTTTTGTTGTTTTATTTTTTTGGTTACTTCTTTGTTGAGGCACCAGTGTTACTCATGACAAGTCCTATTGGATGAGGGATCGATCAGCCGCTGAACAGTACTGACTGCACCTTTCAGGATTGGGCATAGAGGGTGGCAGCAGGGCCTGCCTCTACCATCTATCTGCTCCACAACTCTCCTACCAGGTCATCCTATCCCCTGCCTTCCACATTCAGTGCCCAGGGCCATGTTTTTCCCTGCCTCTGATTACTTGTCTCTATCCCTGTTCCCTGCCCAGTTTCACATGTGTCTCTAGTCTCTGAGCACAACTAGCACTGTGAGTTGGGTTGGATATGGCTGATCAGGGCTAGCGGGTAGTAACATGAGTGGAGAGAGCAAACCCATCATTAATGAGGGATGTGCTGACAGGGACCTAACAACATCCAGGGCAGTTCAGTGTTGGTGGAACAGGACTACAGTTATTTCCATTTCAACCCAGCTAGACACACACGGCACTTGTGTCAGTTCAGCAGAGGTGGGGAAGTCCAGCCCTCCTCCTCAGCCAAATGCCAGTGGGATGCCGCAGCCAAACCTTATTTCCGTCCCTTCCCACACAGTCAAAATGGAGGACTCGTTCGCTAGAACACTCAGTCAGTTCACACAAAAGGTAGAATAGAAGCACTCAGACATTACCAACCTGGGAGGGCGGGTGGGTCGCGATAGGAAGTGCCTAGATCGGATGTAAGGAAACACAGGTCAGCATCAAATACTTGCAGGTGTCAAATCCTGTAAAAATGTAGGGACCGTGTTTGGCCTGCTCTATAATTGAGGAGAGGAGATGCTGGAGAATCACATTAGAGCCAAGAATGTCTGATTTGAGGGGTACTTCCACAGAAGAGAAAAACGTGGCCCATCTGCTTTCAGAGAGAAATTGAGGCCCTTCTGGTTAAAGTCCTAGATTCTAAGGCCAGTAGGGACCAGTGTGTTAATCTAGTCTGGCTTCCTATATCACACAGGCCATTGAGCTTCCCCAGAATAATTCCTACAGCAGATCTTTTGGAAACACATCCAATCTTGATTGAAAACTCACCAGTGGTGGAGAATCTACCACAATCCTTCGCAATAAAACCAAACAGCAAGCGCAGCAACTGGTGTTGAGAATGCAGCAGATGAAGGAGACTAAGATGGTGACTAGGGTTGCCAACTTTCTAATAGTACAGAACCGAACATCCCTGACCCTTCCCCACCCCTGAGGCCCCGCCCCCTACCCCACTCCTTCTATGAGGCTCCGCCCCCACTCGCTCCATCCCTCCTCCCTCCGTCGCTCACTCTCCCCCACCCTCATTCACTTTCACCGGGCTGAAGCAGGGGTTGGGTTTTGAGAGGGGAGGGAGGGCTCTCACTGGGGGTGTGGGCTCTGGGGTGAGGCCAGGGATGAGAGGTTTGGGGTGTGGGAAAGGGCTCTGTGCTGGGACGGGAGATTGGAGTGCGGGGGACGGGGTATGGGCTCTGGGCTGGGGGTGCAGACTCCAGATGGGGCCAGAAATTAGGGGTTCAGAGTGTGGGAGGGGGATACGGGCTGGGGCAGAGGGCTGGGATGTAGGGTGGTGAGGGCGAGGGCTGAGGGTACAGGCTCTGGGTGGGTCCCAGGGATGAATGGTTTGGGGTGCAGGAGGGGCCTCAGGCTGGGGCCAAGGGGTTCAGAGTGCAGGAGGGGTTGCAAGCTCTGGGGTGGGGCCAGGGATGAGGGGTTTGGGGTATAGGAGCAGGCTCAGGGCTGGGACAGGGGGTTGGAGTGGGGGGGGTTGTGGGGTGCAGTCTCCAGGAGGGAGTTGCAGTGCAGGAGGGGACTCCGGGCTGGAGCAGGAGGTTGGGGTGTGTGTGTGGGGGGGGGTGAGGGCTCCGGGGTAGGGCCGGGGATGAGGGGTTTGGGGTGCAGGTGGGGGCTGGGGCAGGAGGTATTGGGGGGTGCAGGCTCCAGGAGGGAACTTGGGTGCAGGAGAGGACTCTAGGCTGGGACAGGGTTTCAGGGTCCCGGCAGTGCTTACTGCGGCACCCAGGAAGGGGTCGCCAGGTCCCTGCAGTGCAGCCCAGAGGCACATTGGCAGCCAGTGAGGCTCTGCCCGCTGCCCTCCTGTCTGCAGGCGCCGCCCCTGCAGTTCCCTTTGGTTGCAGTTCCCAGGCAATGGGAGCTGCTTAGTTAGCACTGGGGGCGGAGGCAGTGCGCGGAGCCTCCCTGGCCCCCCATGCGCTTGGGGGCTGCAGGGTCCCTGCTGTGCCGCCCACCAGACTTTTAATGGCTGATAACCGGATGCCTCGCAATCCTTGGTGATGACAGAATAATCTTAAAGTTGATCATTAAAAATGCTATGGGGTGAAGGGGGTCAGTGCTGTGCCTCCCACCCCACCCCAATGAGGGCTAGAGGTGAAGTCTCACACTTTCACAGCTGGCTAACCAGGGAAAAGTCGTCCAAGCCAGTTAGCAGTAAGCTGCCCCTCGGCGGATCTATATACTTAGCTGGGCCCAGCTCTCACCTCCCACTAGCTCCTCACACAACTGATTCTGAATCAAAGCGTTAGAACACATAGCAAGAAAGAGCCTGAACAGCCCCCCTACCTCCACCCCAAGCAAGGTCTGAAAGCAGATTGCAATCTCACCATGAATAGCAAACAGGGTATCCTAGGGAGCTACTCCATGCCATGCTATGGAGAGCTAACAGGGGACCATCGATGGAGGTCTTGTTGGGCTAATATCAGAGGGGGACAATCATTCTCCTGGCTCACCTTTCTGTGCAGCCCTGCAAGGGGCTGAGCTGCCTCAACTCCCGTTGACTTTAACGGGAGTGGCGGGTGCTTCATAGCTCACAGGAGACCTCAGCAGCACCTTGTGTGGTTAGCCCTGAGGGATAAAGAGCCTAATGTGTTTCCCACAGGCTTGGTTTGTTTTGTCACCTGGGACGGCTCCTGCATGCTTCTTCCATGTCCATTCATGACATCTGCCTCCAAGGCTCCTAGAGACCATTTTTCAGGAGAGCGGATGGGTTCCCCTCTCTCCTGCTCTGTGGCAGGGCCCTTTCCTCCACAGTATGGACCCTCTGTTGATTCTCTGCATTTTCCAGGCGTGAGCCCAGAGCTTTGTTTGTGTTAATGAATGAATGTTAGTCTTATAGTTTTACCGTAGGATACTCTCTGTGTTACTCCTACAGACAAGCCCAGCGGCAGCAGCATTGCTCAGGGTTTCCCTTCCATATTAGTCTGGCTCACAGTCAAAAGTTCCCACAATACTGTGGCAATCCTCTATCTGTTTTCCCTAGGATGCCTGCACGGAGACCTATGCAAGGTCAGAGAAGTGCAAGAACGATAGCACATCTCCCTGGTGCCTCCTCTCACTTCCTCTCCATTTGGGAATGGTGCTACTTTAGCAGGGTTGGATAGAGGGGAACAACAAAGGAGTTTGGGAGCTTGTTTCCCTTGCTTTTGTTCTGGTAGCTCTATCCCCTTGCTCCTCTCCTCCCCCCACCTCTCAGCCAGTCCCATTAAACGGTAACATACTAAAATGTGGGGTCTTGCACTGACTCCATTTTATGTAATTCACTTGCTCTTTGAAGCCACATATGATGGAAAACCACCACTAGCTGGGACTGGTCGTACTGAACTTTCCTACATACATATTTATTTCTAATACTATAGAATGTGTATTCTATCTTGTTACCTTAGCAATGTGGCACATGTACATTTGTTTTTTCCTCAAAACCTCCTCAAGCACACCAATACTCACAAACTGCTCTCGCATTTTTAAAAAATTCAATAACAAATGACAGGTTTCAGAGTAGCAGCCGTGTTAGTCTGTATCCGCAAAAAGAACAGGAGTACTTGTGGCACCTTAGAGACTAACAAATTTATTAGAGCATAAGCTTTCGTGGACTACAGCCCACTTCTTCGGATGGTATGCATCCGAAGAAGTGGGCTGTAGTCCACGAAAGCTTATGCTCTAATAAATTTGTTAGTCTCTAAGGTGCCACAAGTACTCCTGTTCTTTTTGCGGATACAGACTAACACGGCTGCTACTCTGAAACCTGT
>NC_048307.1:66829073-66883104 GCF_013100865.1 Trachemys scripta elegans | reverse complement strand
TTCGAACTTACCTTGGTCCACACTCGGCAGGCAGGCTCCCCCGTCGACTCCGCGGTACTCCTCTCGGCGAGCTGGAGTACCGCAGTCGACGGCGAGCACTTCCGGGTTCGACTTATCACGTCCAGACTAGACGCGATAAGTCGAACCCAGAAGTTCGATTTCCAGCCGTCGAACTACTGGGTAAGTGTAGCCAAGGCCTAAGGGAACAAAGAGGTCAGCGCTCTTTGCATCTATGAGGGTTGGTGATGCTGAAAAAGGGACTGTAGAGGTGAGAAAACTGCTTCAGACAAAGCTTGGAGCCTGCTAAGTCTACATGGAAGTTCTTAGAAGTGTGTTATTCTTTTGTTTGATTTACCAGTTTCTGTGTCTATGATCTCTGCTTGGTATCATTTAAATCTCTGTCTTTATTAATGAACTGCTCTTTGGTTTATTATAAATTCCACTCAGTGCTGTTATACTAAAGCAAGGAGGGCATCCTTCGCTGAGCCAGCAGACTGGTTTCTCTTCTGTCTCTGAGACAGCGGACTTGGTATTGCGTGGACATCCAGTGACGGGGCTGGATGCTGCAGAGGAATGCTCTTCCAGAGGGTTTGGGAAATAGGTGCACCTAGAGTTCCCTGCAAGGCAAGGAAAGGCCTGGCAGCGTCCTGAGGAGTTTGTTGGAAGCCAACACCCAGTCTAGCTGCAGCAAATCTCTCTCTCGCTTAGGCCGAAGGGTAACAAGGTGACTTATCATTCTGGACAACTCAATAAAACGTCACAAGGACACTACGTAGAAACAGAAGTTACCGAATGGAAGATAAATAATGAAGTTATAAGGAGAGTCACTTCTCAGCTGCTGGCAGGTAGGGCCAGGATTGAGCCTAAAGGACACTCATAATGTGATGTCAGATTCAAGGAAAAGTCAAAGTAAAGTTCTGGTAGTTGAATTCCAACAGCATAAAAATCTTTCATGTAGTGAACCTCCCTTCTGTTTCATTTTATTGGGAGTTGTGCTGTTGTGTGATCAAACTGCACAAGCACCTCTCTCTGCCCCGACCCCAAGAATGACACAAAAATCATCACTTTACTGGGTTATGTAGCTGTGCCTACAAAAACCTTAACAAATCAGAAAACTGCCCCTAACAATGGGTCTATTTACCCTCACATAAATCACAGATTCCTTCAGAACACTGGTAAATTTTTTGTTGATGTTGCTCCTGTTTTTGTTTTAAACACAAAAGCAGAAATGGAAGATATTCCTAATTATCTGACCTGAGAATAATGATTTTGAAGTGTGGAAAAAATGTGCTAGGCCCTTGTCACAACATCATGTGAAAAACAATGCCTTATTTTGGATTGGTAAAATAAACATTGCAATTTGTTGTGAGATGTGTCTGAATGCAGAGAATGTACCATGCGGATTGATTCTTTAAGTTAACTTGGAGATATGGTTTAAAAGTATCAGGATTTAATGTTTATTTAACAGCCTAAAAACCATTAATCTTTGTAGCCAGAAGTCTGAGTACAGTTTCAAGCAGCCATTTATGTAAGGTTATTGTGACATTGCACTCTATATGATTTTATGAAAGTATGCTGATGCGTGTGAACATAATGTAACTAAAATATGCTTCTTGCAAAAGGTCTCTTATAAGGTATCATTACAAAGCTTATAATCTACTGAGTGTGGTCATCCTATTTGTATAAATGTATCACTCTTGTATCTGAAACTAAACTATAACTCTGAGGGCCTATTGTAGTTATGCAAAGTGTGGGCCATTCATAGTGGTTTGGAATCTTGATGGCTCCCATCAACCAGGACAATTGACTGTAGATGGCTGTGTTTTACTTGTAAGTCTTCCTGTATACGTGTGTGTGCTGGCAAGTGGGTAATGAAGTCTTACTGTGACATGTGATCATGTCACCTGAATTGGAATCCATCTTTAACTTGGTGCTTTTCCATTGAGAAGGAGGGGCTGGGAACCCAGAGAGGGACAAAGGATTCCCACCTTATGCAAAAGATATATAAGTGGGTGGAACAGAACAAAGGAGGAGCCATCATGAGGAATCCCCTAGCGACCACCTGAGCTGGAACAAGGGCTGTACTAGGGAAAAGGATTGTGCCCAGTCTGTGAAAAACTTATTGAAACATCTCTGAGGGTGAGATTTTATCTATATTCCATTTCATTACTGTACTAGGCTTAGATTTGTGTGTTTTATTTTATTTTACTTGGTAATCCACTTTATGTCATGTCTGTTACTATTTGGAACCACTTAAATCCTACATTCTGTAGTTAACAAAATCACTTTTTACTTATTAACCCAGAGTATGCATTAATACCTGGGGGGGGGAGGGTGAGGAAAGGGCTGTGCATGGCTCTCTATCAGTGTTATAGAGGGCGAACAATTTATGAGTTTACCCCGCATAAGCTTTATACAGGGTAAAACTGATTTATTTGGGGTTTGGACCCCATTGGGAGTTGGGCATCTGAGTGTTAAAGACAGGAACACTTCTTAAGTTGCTTTCAGTTAAGTGCAGCTTTGGAGCACATGGTTCAGACCCTGGGTCTGTGTTGGAGCAGACTGGTCTGTCTGGTTCAACAAAACAGGTTGCTGGAGTCCCAAGCTGGCAGGGAAAGTAGGGGCAGAAGTAGTCTTGGCACATCAGTTGGCAGTTCCCAAGGGGATTTCTGTGATCGAAACCCATCACAGTTATTCTTTGCTAAAAAAAATTGTCTGTCTATTTTGGTTTTGCTTTCTTCACACTAGAGCAGGTTTCCTGAATTGCACAGGATTTTTATTATGGAAGTCAGTTTGACGGTGAGTTAAAGTTACATTTCCTGCTTCGTCACCCAATGATTGCTATATTTTTAAGCAAATGGAGGAAAACTGTACCAATCAGTCCCATATGAAAGTCACATCACACTGCATGGAAGAGGTCACTGTAATAACGATGGACTCTTCCAGAACACATTTACCAGTGCACTTCCTTTAGGTGTCATCTCAATGACACAGGATATACAGTAATTGTTCTGGGGAACCAGAGAAGTGATGCTTCAGATGACTCAATGCCCTACTGCTAGACAACTCAAGAGCAGTCAGTCAGGGGAGAGCAACCTTGTAAGATACCTGGATCAAGAACGCCTCAGAATAAAGAAGAATTTTGCAAGTTAATATCAGGTTTGTACAGGATAAGCTAGAGGGGCGTGCATCTGTGCTCTGCGATTGCCTGGGCTGGGAAACTTATTAAAAGAGAGGGAATAGAATGCCCTAGACACCCACTGCTCAGCCAGGAGCTTAGTTTGTAAAGATCTATGGCAGTATCCGTTGCTGCTGCTCCTGACCAGGGCCAGCTCCAGGCACTAGCTTACCAAGCAGGTGCTTGGGGCGGCCACACCAGAGAGGGGCGGCACGTCTGGCTCTTCAGCGGCAATTCGGCAATGGGTCCCTCACTCCAGCTCGGAGCGAAGGACCTCCTGCCGAAGTGCCGCAGATCGCGATCGCGGCTTTTTTGTTTGTTTTTTGTTTTGCGGGGGTGGGGGTGGGGGTGGTGATGGCTGCTTGGGGCGGCAAAAACCCTGGAGCCGGCCCTGCTCCTGACACTAGATAAGTAGAAACTATATATTCATTTCAATGTCCCTTACTAAACTACAAGATGGAAGGCTTTCCCTTAAGTAATATGCAAAGCCCCATCTGTTCCATGATTCTATGACTGCACAATTTGCCACAAATTTCACTGCCAGCCACAGTCCTGTGCTTCAGAATCTAAGGTTTTAGTTAAAAACTAAATAAATAAATAAATAAAATTAAAAATAAAAGTTTCAGCCCTCATGGTTGTGAAGAAAATATTGAAAAAAATGAATAAAGTGTAACTGAGGCAGATGTTGTCTTCCTGAGTCTGCAAACTGTTGGAAGCAATAGCTCCAAGAGATGTGAATTTCCTCATTCATCTCAGTGGGTTAATGCAATGATGACAATCTAAATATTAACACTTAGCTATCTCACTGCTGATCAGTCTTCATTTTAGCAAGGACATCCACCTAATATGATTAAACAATTCCAAACTGCCTCCCCAAATGCCAAAACTCCAACCTGTTCCTTCCCAGTTGCCAAAAAATACAACTTGCCCTCAGTGGCTTACATGATGCAAATCTGAATTGACAGGATATAAGTCTACATGATACTGAAATAAGAAAGGGGGGTGAGGAGAGTGTAAAACTAAACTGAATTTAGTATCAAGATACATAGGCGCTACTGATCCTACTGTATTATTCACCTTCACATTTAACTGCTTTAAAAAAGCACTTTCTAACATTTATCTGGAGCTGCTACATAATTTTGAGTCTGCCACACCAGAATGCTGCAGAATCCAGAGACCCTGCCACAGAATTCTGGTCCAGCTTGCTCGAGTGTGCTCATGGTTTGGCTACGTAGAGTAAAAGGTGGCTCTTTTTAACAGCATCTAGTGGATTTCTTACTAAGCATTTCTAGAAAATGTATTCTCTACAATTATGTCGTATGTAAATATTCTGAATAATTCTGTCACCAGTTCTAAACAAATCAGGAGAACTGGGATTTTTTAAAATTAAAATTAGACTAAAATATGCAGTTCTCCAGTTGCCTGTAAGCCTGACTTCAGTACCGGGCAAACTGGTTGAAATAATAAGGAACAATATTGTCAGATATATAGATGAACATAATTTGTTGAAGAAGAGTCAACATAGTTTTAGTAAAAGGAAATCATGCCTCACCAATCTATTAGAATTCTTTGAGGGTGTCAACAAGCATGTGGACCAAGGGGATCCAGTGTATATAAGTGTACTTAGATTTTCAGAAAGCCTTTGACAAAGTCCCTCACCAAAAGCTCTTACGCAAAGTAAGCTGCCACGGGATAAGAGGAAAGGTGCTCTCATGGATTGGTAACTGGTTAAAAGATAGGAAACAAAGGACAGGTATAAATGGTCAGTTTTCAGAATGGAGAGTGGTGTCCCCCATGGGAGCAGTCCTATTCAACATATTCATAAATGATCTGGAAAAAGGGGTAAACAGTGAGGTGGCAAAATTTGCAGATGATACAAAATTACTAAAGATAGTTAAGTCCCAGGCAGACTGCAAAGAGCTACAAAAAGATCTCCCAAAACTGGGTGACTGGGCAACAAAATTTAATGGTAATAAATTCAAAGTAATTGCACATTGGAAAGCATAATCCCAACTATAAATATGGGGTCTAAATGACCTGTTACCACTCAAGAAAAAGATCTTGGTGTTGTTGTGGATAGTTTCTGAAAACATCCACTCAATGTGCAGCGTCAGTCAAAAAAGGAAACAGAATGCTGGGAATAATTAAGAAAGGGATAGATAATAAGACAGAAAATATGATGTTGCCTCTATATAAATCCATGGTACGCCTACATCTTGAATACTGTGTGCAGATGTGGTTGCCCCATCTCAAAAAAGATATATTGGAATTGGAAAAGGTTCAGAAAAGGGCAACAAAAATGATTAGAGGTATGGAACAGCTTCCGTATAGGAGAGATGAATAAGACTGGGACTTTTCAGCTTGGAAAAGAGACTGCTAAGGGGAGATATGATTGAGGTCTATAAAATCATGACTGGTGTAGAGAAAGTAGAAAAAGAAGTTTGTTTACTCTTTCTCATAACATAAGAACTAGGGGCCCCCAAATGAAATTAATAGGCAGCAGGTTTAAAACAAATAAAAGGAAGTATTTCTTCACACAACGCACAGTCAACCTGTGGAACTCCTTGCCACAGTATGTTGTGAAGGCCAAGACCATAACAGGGTTAAAAAAAGAACTAGATAATTCATGGAGGATAGGTCCATCAATGGCTATTAGCCAGGATAGGCAGGAATGGTGTCCCTAGCCTCCGTTTGCCAGAAGCTTGGAATGAGCAACAGAGGAATGGATCACTTGATGATTACCTGTTCTGTTTATTCCCTCTGGGGAACCTGGCACTGGCCACTGTCAGAAGACAGGATACTGGACTAGATGGACCTTTGGTCTGACCCAGTAGCGCCATTCTTACGTTCTTACGCTTGCGGTATGTGGTGATCCTGATGTGAATAATTTTAAGATACAAGAGGCATCTGAGTCCCTAATTGGCTCTTCTACCTTAATGTCACACCTGCTGGCTCTGCTTTTGGAAATGAGACATTTCATTTAGGACTGTAACTACTGACGTATGAACTTGTAAAACAACCAACATTGGACTTCACTTTCAGGAAGAGAGATTAAAAAAAAAAAAAAAGACTTGCCATATCTGTAAATGGAAAAACCTGTTGCACAATAGCTCTTAACTCCATGAACTCCTTGAACATACATTCCTTTCTATGCAAACATACTAGAGTGCAGGCATCATCAGATATCTGACTGCTCTAGCATAAGGTTCTCGAATTGTCTGCAGTGCTTTGATTTAAGTTAAACACAGCCATGGAGCATCTCAGTGATCAGGGAATCTACGATGGAGCGATCCACTCTCAGTGACAATCACAGTTCAGTTTGTCTGTTTCTCCCATTATCTGTGATTAGCCCTTTAATCTCCTTGCAAATTAAGCCCACTGAAATAAAACAACATTAATCTTCTGAGAGCAATGCATAGTACAGGAATGCTATACATAATATAGTCGTTCAAGCAGAAATTAGGGTAAACAAAAGTGAAGGGAAAAAACCACAGGTGGAAATTAAATTGCAAAGAACTCATTTCTCTTTATTGTAGTTCAGTAAGACACACTTGAGCTCTGCATCCCAGAGAACAGTTTCTTGTTTTTTTCCTGATTTTTATCATCTTTTTGACAAAAACAGTCATTAAAAGAATCTATTCCCAACTTGGAATCCAGGTGCCATTTCCAGTGATTTAAATTCTGTGGTTCCTTCTACTGAAGGATGCAAATTTTTTTGTTCCTGATGATCTTCTCACAGCTTCCTCCATCCTTAATTTTTTTGACTGCTTCCACAATCTAAAAATCAAACCAAGGCAGTAATACATCAGAACCAAAACTGCTATAATTTTAGTGACAGAGTGGGAAGCCTCCACGGCGTCGGGCAGGAAGGGGTTAATGAACTGCCATGAGTTCCAGAAATTAGACTAGCCCCGGCTTCATTTATTGAAGTTCCTTTGGAATTAAGATATCTATGAATATTCTAAAACATTGCTCTCCATTTGGATTCCAGGGACTTTTTCCACCATTACTATCTAATTCATCTGCCTACACATCTGCCAATGCGCTTAGCGACCCTAATCTGGGCCTCCTCTCCCCTCACTGTGATGGAATCCCTTGAAGACACTTCTGGTTCAGTGTAACAGCACACAGCTTTGACAGCTTAATGCATCAAGTGCTAAGTAGCAGCACTATTTTTTAAATCTCACCTTATAAAACATCCTTTCTTCTTCAGCCTGGGACTAAGGTGTATACAGCATTTTGTGATGTATGCATAATAAAAATAACTACTTATTGTGATTGGCCAGGAGACAATTGGAGCTAGCTGCTAAGCTGAATGCTACTGGTAGGGGTGGGAATGGCAGTGAGAAGAGCACGTGGTGTAGCTGACACCGGAAAGGAGGCTGTGCACAGGCTATGGTGGGAGGTGAAGTAGCCACCATCAAATGCTGCCGGGGGGGAAGGAGAGAACTCTGCTGAAAGGGAGGGGAAAGCAGCCTGCAGCATCTGGTTTGAGGAGATTGGCTGCTCAGCTGCAACAGGAGTGTGGAACAGGCCTGCTTCTGCCTGGTAACATCTTTTAGGGGTGGCCACCAGTGCTTGTCAAAAGCACTGGAATTTACTGATGGTAACCCCTCCTAGAAAGGGTGGGCTGCCATTGGCTAAGGGCTGCTGACACCCTTGCATGCAGGAATATGACTAACCCTTCTAGCGTCCCCCCAATCTGGGCCCTTTATCTGTGACCATATTTTTTTTTTTTTGGCAGTGGGTCAGTCAAGCTGCTGTCTTTCTGCAGGGTGATGCACAGGCACATTTGCTATCCGAGACCGTAGTATGCAGTCTAACACCAACATTCAGAACTTACATCTTCTGAAAAAGGAAAGCCAGAGGTTTCGATCTTAGAAAATATCAGCTTGCCATTTATCTTCACTTCAAAGCTTCCTGCAAGAGAGAGATTTTCAGGTGCTATTCTAACAACATTTGTTGGGCCCATTTCTAATTAATAATGGTCTACCTCAATTGAAACCCCACCTCCCTGCCCAAAGAATTGGGAAAAATCAGCTTTTGCATGTGAATCTGAACTCTGGGTTGGATCTGATCTTTTATACATTTTCCATGTGACCATCAGCAACTCTTACATGTTAACACACTAATGATGATACAGCATTATGGTATAAACAGCAAAAGGCAAGATCAGGACTTTCCTATGTTTAATATACAGTTTAACTGAAACTCCAATTGACGATAGTGCTTATACATTTTCTACACGACTTAGCAGCACTTAGTACTATTAATAAAGCCTGTGTAATATTTCAATATCTTACCTTTCCTGCCCACTTCATCTGAAATCTCCGCATCAGGAACTTGCTCCTTGATTTTCTTGGCAAGCTCCTGATAACGGGCTGCGTACCCTCATCCTCCACTATAAAACCAAAGAGACAAAAAAGGTTTAGCATCTATAAATTGCTAATTAGCTTTACGTTGGCAATTATAGTTATATTGGAATTTCTGGCATAAATTTACAAAGTGAAATTCTGGCCCAGTTGAAGTCAGTGGTAAAACTTGCATAAACTTCAGTGGGGCCAGGATTTTACCCAAGTCTTTTCTTACAGTGAGATCATCATCTATGGTCAGTCACACTCTAGGATCAGCAGTGTTGCTGTGCTACTAAACAGCAACACTATTAAACGGATTTGGGAATTTCTAGTGCTGTATTTCTCCAGGGAGACACTTCTGTAAGCACAGACTGGTGATTACAAACCTGTAAATTTACTAGTAATCTGTAGGTTTAAGGTTCCTTTATTGCTGCAGGCTGATATGTGCTAACTTACTAATTAATACAGCCCTTCTCAGATATTTCTTAAAACTACTTATAAATTCCCCTCCGGTAGGATTTTTATTTTTAAAGAGTATGGGAGTAAATTATTTTCTTCACTATGAAAAAAGGTGTGGTTTTAAAATAAGCTAATTAACATGTGTTAAAACCCTACTGTGTTACGGCAATTTGTATTTTAACACATTCACCAGGTTTCTTGGAAACAGAGACTGCTTCATAAAAGGAGGAAATCTTAGATATGTTTCCAAACTGGTCTTCTGGAATTTGCATATGAGCCTTCTTTTGTGGTGACCAGTTTAAGAGGTTTTCTGATTGTCTACTCCAATTCAAGTGTCATTGCTGGCTAAAAGAACAGGAGTACTTGTCTGTTCTTCCAGAGTACTGGCGTCTGATGAAGTGGGCATTCACCCACGAAAGCTTATGCTCCAATACTTCTGTTAGTCTTAAAGGTGCCACAGGACCCTCTGTTGCTTTTTACAGGAGTACTTGTGGCACCTTTGAGACTAACAAATTTATTTAAGTATAAGCTTTCGGCTGTAGCCCACGAAAGCTTATGCTCAAATAAATTTGTTAGTCTCTAAGGTGCCACAAGTACTCCTGTTCTTTTTGCAGATACAGACTAACACGGATGCTACTCTGAAACCTGTCATTGCTGGCTGTTTTCTAAATTTTTGTGATTCTAGTCTAACAGGGGCAAAGACCTGAATATAGCAACGATGTTGCTCCTACTGCAACTTCTTGGGCAGGATATAAGGAGAGCCCAAAATTACATTGGTTATGGTTACCTTGTAATTGCCACACAAAATGCACTCTAATTTAGGGCAGTCTATTTCTGAGGTTCTCAAGAACCTCTCTCAAACAAGACATGCATGAGAAGAGTTACATAGGCAGGAATAAGATGAGATAGACAAGAACAAGGACAAAACACAAAGTGGGCAGAGGGAAGAGAAATGGAAAAGGGAAGGTGTTTTTAAACCATGTAGGATACACCTTAAATATAATACTTAGCATTAGCAGATCTGTTAACAAGTGATGTACCTACCAACTCTGATTCATCTTCAGAATGGTTCTGCTGAGATAGTATCAGGGGGTAGCCGTGTTAGTCTGTATCTACAAAAACAACAAGGAGTCTGGTGGCACCTTAAAGACTAACAGATTTATTTGGGCATAAGCTTTCGTGAGTAAAAACCTCACTTCTTCGGATGCATAGAGTGAAAGTTACAGATGCAGGCATTATATCCTGACACATGGAGAGCAGGGAGTTACTTCACAAGTGGAGAACCAGTGTTGACAGGGCCAATTCAATCAGGGTGGATGTAGTCCACTCCCAATAATAAATGAGGAGGTGTCAATTCCAGGAGAGGAAAAGCTGCTTCTGTAGTGAGCCAGCCACTCCCAGTCCCTATTCAAGCCCAGATTAATGGTGTTGAATTTGCAAATGAATTTTAGTTCTGCTGTTTCTCTTTGAAGTCTGTTTCTGAAGTTTTTTTGTTCAATGATAGTGACTTTTAAATCTGTAATAGAATGACCAGGGAGATTGAAGTGTTCACTTACTGGCTTATGTATGTTACCATTCCTGATGTTCGATTTGTGTCCATTTATTCTTTTGCGGAGGGACTGTCCCGTTTGGCCAGATGCTGGTGCAGCAACTACACACCACACCACAGAAACACCAACCCAGGAACCTATCCCTGTAGCAAACCTCGTTGCCTACTCTGTCCCCATATCTACTCTGGCAACAGCATCAGAGGACCCAACCACATCAGCCACACCATCAGGGGCTCATTCACATGCACATCCTCTAATGTCATATATGCCATCATGTGCCAGCAATGCCCCTCTGCCATGTACATTGGCGAAAGCTTATGCCCAAATAAATCTGTTAGTCTTTAAGGTGCCACCAGACTCCTTGTTGTTTCTGCTGAGATAGTTAAGTGCTATAACTTCCGTATTACAAATAGGGAAACTGAGGGAAAGAAGTGAAGTGATTTGGGACTAAGGGGCAGAGTGGGATTTTAACTCAGGATTTCCTGACTCCCATTCCTGTTTATTCCTCTAGCCCACACTGACACCACCTACATTTACATCAACCAAGCATGCAACATTATAGTGCAATTCTGGAGATATGCACAAAGTGACATGTTTTATTCAGCGTCTGCATTCCACAAAAAAAGTATAGTCCTTTTATATAGAGTCAAACACGCTGTTATTCATACTATATTCACACAATGACTCATGGCAGCCATAAAAACAAGGCATAGGGAGGAAGCAGAAATTAAGAGTGATTCCGAAAGTTACTGTAGATTAAAAACTTTAAAATATGATTTTGTTCCTTGTACAAACTAGCAGAAGTCTATTTTACATTCTTCTCAATGAACTGCTGCAAAATATATACTTTAAAAAAAATACAGCCAATATATATATATTGATAAATCAAAATTCTCATTGGCTGGTACTAATCTGAGATACTAAAATGTACAGAACCAGCATACATATTAATATGTTAGATGTTTAACCCTATTTTGTGAAATCCAAACTAAGGCCCAGATCCAATCAATAGCATCTGGGCAGACGACAGAGCATGGGAGCAGCAAGTCCACCTCTATGCTGAAACCGACTGTTAATTTTCCACACAAAAAACTCATAAAAAGGAACAAACGTTAACTATAAAAAGAGAAACAGTTGCATAATATCCAGAAGCCTCTCCAGAAGTGTCATTAGTACAATACATTTTAAAAATCTAAGTGATATCTTACCAGTATTCAACATGCACTGTTACTCCCATGCTTTCTGTTAAAATTTCTTTTTCCTCTTGCGGTTATAAATTGTGTGGTACTGATTTAGAAACAACCAGAAAAAACTGGGTAGCTGTGGAAAAGTGCAGTCACAGGCTGAAAAACAAGTGCCGCTCCTCTCCCAGGTCACATGGCTGCTCATCGGTAGCTAGGGAACCAGCCCTCTCGGTGGACTCACCTTTTATGTACTTTCGTGACAGTGCAGTTAGATTGTTTAGCACTGACATACATCAGCACCTAAATACTGCAAGGGAACAGTCCTTAATACCTTCTGTTGCATTTGGCTGATTGTTTTATTTTAAATTAACAAATTAGTAACATTAAAAGGTTCTGGATGAAAGTGATATTGATGGCTGAAGAAGTGAGATTGCACTTTATTTTACAGGAAGTTGAGTCAACAGCAAAGAAAATGCCTAGTCATTTTATGATCACATTTTATGCAGATTAGTCCATCAGAATACTTTAAAAAAAATAAACAATGAAAAAATATTGGAAAATCTAGCTGAATGTGTCAGCTAAAGAATATATTCTGGGGAAAATATTTCTTTAATTGTGTAAAGTCAACAACAAATGCTCCTTCAGTATGAAGATCAATTCAGGGTTCCATATTTTCATTATAAAGGAAAAGAGAAAATTTTAATACATATCTTTTAACAATAGTTTAAGAACATACTAAAATCAGTTAATTGCCATTTGTTTTCAGATGGTTCAGAACAGATCTCCTGAATTACTGGAATAGATTTTAATCTTTTATTTTCAAAAATGTAGAAACTTGTTGAAAATATGGACTTTCAGTATTGTACCTATTTCTCCTATCTGATATTTTAAAGTATGCAGTGGATAGTTTAAAGCAGCAGCCTGAAACCTTAGGTAAAGGCACCAACTATGGTGAATTGTGAATCTGTTTTCGGGTATAGGGAAAGGATGATGAATATACTTTGCTGAATCTTCTATTCAGTCATGGAGAAAAAGCAAACTTTACACACTTAAATTTAAACCTAGTCATTTTCTTAAGTTATGATCCTGATCTCCGCCCCCCCCCCCAATTTAGCCCAAACCAAACCAATTAGCATGGAATATCATGCATGTTCTAACGGGGAGAATTAGGTTAGATAATTTGAGGTTAGTGAGACAATGCATTCGGCACTTAAGAGTATTAAAAATTAAGGGCTAGTCACTTTTGAAAAAGTCCTGCTATTTTTTCACCACATCTCAAACAGCTTGGGAAACAGTTTGCATTTAATTTTTGTTGTTGTTGTTGTTGATCTCAATTAGCGCCTTAAGGACTATTTTTGAAATTGTGATTTTCTTTTCTTAATTCTGGAATTGGAGCCCCAGGCCCCGCGCTTCGGGACGCAGGGTCCAAGACGGCCTAGGGAGTTAGCGGGGGACCTGGCGCCAGCAGCAGTGAGTGACCTGGCCCCACCCTGCCGGCTCCCGGTGTCGCTCGGGGGAGGGGGTAGAAGCCAGAAAGAGGCAGGATGGGGTCTTGGGGGAAAAGGGTGGAATGGGGGCGGGGAGGGGGCAGAGGGTGGGGTTGCCCCAGCCCCACACCCTTCTAGGGATGGCCCTGTCTGGATTATTTTATATTTTATCTGGCACTTAGAAACCTGTAAATCTTAGGACACAAATGTGTTCTCAAGCTAGCAATGTACGTGGGATTAGACTCACCCCCAGCTCAGTACTCAAACTCCTACAGGGAATTCCAAGTCCTGCACATAACTTGCAAGCTCTGCGGGAGTCCTGGTCCTAATGCTTTCTCTGCTCCATAGTCGAGTGGCTACACTGGTCTACAATTTTTGAGAAGCCGTCTGCTTTAGAGATAAAATGTGCTATTTATTATGTATTTTGATGTGCTGAATTCAAATATGACAATTAAAACAACTGATTGGCTACTGTTTCTAAGATATTTAAGTTTTTACATTGTATGTCTATGTATATTGTGTAGATAGTAGAGTTTTAATCATAAATTGTAAACCTAGGTCTTTTCATGTGTTTATGGCTGCTTTACATGATAATATTTCACCTGTCCTGTTTATGTAACACTTTAAAATCAGCAAAAGGGTTATATAAATAAAATTTATTATGAAACAAAAGGCAAAAAACTATTATGTACATAGTTTAGTCCTATTCAGTGTCTACTCAGCGCTTCTTGGCTTGTCTCTTGTATTCATTAAATGGAGCATCTCTTGTCACTGTCCAGCAATAGTCTGCAAGCATTGATGGGCTCCATTTGCCCTGATAGCGTTTCTCCATTGTTGCAATGTCCTGGTGAAATCGCTCGCCGTGCTCGTCGCTCACTGCTCCGCAGTTCGGTGGAAAAAAAATCTAGATGAGAGTGCAAAAAATGTATCTTTAGTGACATGTTGCAACCAAGGCTTTTGTATGCCTTGAGGAGGTTTTCCACCAACAACCTGTTGTTGTCTGCCTTGTTGTTTCCGAGAAAATTTATTGCCACTAACTGGAAGGCTTTTCATGCCGTCTTTTCCTTGCCACATAGTGCATGGTCAAATGCATCATCTCAAAGAAGTTCATGAATCTGAGGACCAACAGACACCTTCCTTTATCTTAGCTTCGCTTAACCCTGGAAATTTTCCACGGAGGTACTTGAAAGCTGCTTGTGTTTTGTCAATGGCCTTGACAAAGTTCTTCATAAGACCCAGCTTGATGTGTAAGGGTGGTAACAAAATCTTCCTTGATTCAACAAGTGGTGGATGCTGAACACTTTTCCTCCCAGACTTCAATGACTGTCGGAGTGGCCAATCTTTCTTGATATAGTGGGAATCTCTTGCACGACTATCCCATTCGCAGAGAAAACAGCAGTACTTTGTGTATCCAGTCTGCAGACCAAGCAAGAGAGCAACAACCTTCAAATCACCACAAAGCTGCCACTGATGTTGGTCATAGTTTATGCACCTCAAAAGTTGTTTCATGTTGTCATAGGTTTCCTTCATATGGACTGCATGACCAACTGGAATTGATGGCAACACATTGCCATTATGCAGTAAAACAGCTTTAAGACTCGTCTTCGATGAATCAATGAACAGTCTCCACTCATCTGGATCGTGAACGATGTTGAGGGCTGCCATCACACCATCGATGTTGTCGCAGGCTACAAGATCACCTTCCATGAAGAAGAATGGGACAAGAGCCTTTTGACAGTCACGGAACATGGAAACCCTAACATCACCTGCCAGGAGATTCCACTGCTGTAGTCTGGAGCTCAACAGTTCTGCCTTACTCTTTGGTAGTTCCAAATCCCTGACAAGGTCATTCAGTTCACCTTGTGTTATGAGGTGTGGTTCAGAGGAGGAGGATGGGAGAAAATGTGGGTCCTGTGACATTGATGGTTCAGGACCAGAAGTTTCATCCTCTTCCTCTTCCTCGTCTGACTCAAGTGAGAATGATTCTGGTGCATCAGTCCTTCTCCGTGGGGCACTGGGCGTATAGCTGATGGAATGTTTGGATAATGCACATCCACTTTTTCTTCTTTAACACACCTTTCCCAACTGGAGGCACTATGCAGAAGTAACAATTGCTGGTATGATCTGTTGGCTCTCTCCAAAATCATTGGCACTGCAAAAGGCATAGATTTCCTTTTCCTGTTCAACCACTGGCAAACATTTGTTGCACAAGTGTTGCAGCATATGTGTGGGGCCCACCTCTTGTCCTGATCTCCAATTTTGCAGCCAAAATAAAGGTGATAGGCTTTCTTAACCATAGTGGTTATACTGCGCTTTTGTGATGCAAAAGTCACTTCACCACAAACATAGCAGAAGTTATCTGCACTGTTCACACAAGTACGAGGCATCTCTGCTCACTTTGGCTAAACAGAAATGTGTCCCTTTGCAAAATTCAAACACTGACAAATAAGAGAGCACAACATTGTATGACTTCTAGAGCTGATATAGGGCAATTTGTTCAGCAGAGTGATGTAAGCTTCATTAGGATTGCATCCTCCATGACTTCTAGGAATAACATGATGCAAATCATATCATGTATGACGCAATACCAGCTTCAGATTGCATCATTCATTGTTTTGCCTAAAAAGCAAGTACTGTCCAAACCCAGTCATAGATTTATTCATAGATCCAGTCAAAGATGTATTTTAGTCATTTCTGGTTTAAATTGAGATCCCTTCCCTTTAAAACTCACTTATCCTCTGCCATCAAGGGTCATATATACTGACCCAATAGCATATCTTGAAAACTAGAGCCAATCGATTTTAAGCATCATTTTCGTTCTCAGTGACCCAGAATTAGTAAAGTTTGACTACATTTATTTCAGAAGTATTTTGGCTGTAGAGCAGCGAGCTATCTACTGTCACACATCAAGGTTTCAAAAGTTCAAAAATGGGTTTCAAAAAATAAATTCACTAGTTAAGTTGGTAAGAATAAAAACTCCATATTGTCAAATGTTTGTGTCGAACTCTCCTAGCCTGCAAATTTTGCGTGTACACATATGGACACACATACCCACAGTTCTATTACATTTTTTTCCTGTAGTAACTGAAATGTTTTTATAATCTTGCTTCTATTATATATCCTTCCAGGCCCCTGATCGTATCCCTGAAGAATTGCCTGTGGTAGACATTCCCTCTGAACTCTGAAAACGTCCTTATCTAGTCCATTAAATGTTAGTTTTGTTTGACTAAGAATATAATGATACAGGAATTAAAGTTGAAAGACTAGATTTACATATTAAAACTCGTCTTCCAGTTTACTTAACAGCAATAAGACAGAACTGCAATCATACCCACTGCTCAAACTACCCCATAATTTTATATTCATATAACTCTAATTAAGAAATGTGCTCCTAATTCTAAATAAACATTTTAATTAGCTTAAAATGTTTATACTCATGTTTATTCATTACACAAGTTATTACATAGTTGTCCAATAGGGGAGTTTTTACACTTTCTTCAAGCTTCTGGCATTAGTCACCTTTGAACAAGGATACCTGACTAGATGGATCACTCGCCTGATCTAATATGGCAATTTCTATGCTCCTGCATAAACTCATATTCGCCCCAAGAAACTTTAAGACATCCCTTTCAGATAAGGACAGCAGAAGTCTGTAAACAAGAATAAATTTATTTTAGATTTAAAGATTTAATGATATACAAAATGTATACAGTATTATATCTTTAATACACTTTACCTTTCCCCCCCATCAACGTAAAACACGATTTAAACAGCTATTGTGTTCGTGCCTTAGGTCTGTATCTATAAGATACACTACTGAATAAAAAAAAAAAAATTTAGAGAGCTTTATATTGCCCTTCAATTAAAAATTACAAATTAGTACCTATGTAACAAACAAAATAAAAATCGCAGCATGAAACTTCAGTTGGACAACAGGTTTTTCTTGTTGAATACTCAACAAGACTTGGGACAGTTAAGTTACATTTTATTGGCATAAAGTTGCATTGCAATCTCCCGTACTTTACATAATGCTAAACCAACCCTAGTCTTTTTTAAATAAGTACCACAAACAACATAACATTAAAGATGTTTCTATACAATTTTAAATACATTTAAAAGTTCATGTGTACATTCTGCTTTGATATACTGGTTTTATGAGATTTTTGGAAGGCATAACTTCAGAAGCAGTCATTACAAGAAAAAGCACTTCCCCGATTTGTTTCTTTTTTTATTTCAACAAGGCAACTTCTTGTTTGGACACCATGTACTCTTTTCTACTATATGATGTAATTATACCAGTCTATCCTGGCTTTATTTGTTACTATTTGACAGTGACTTGATAAAACTGAAATGTATAAAAACAAGAAATTTCATTACACAATTAAGGCTCTATTCCATGAAAACTGGCTTCACACCTGTGAAGCTGAATCCTGATTCAGGAGACAAACTCTTTATTGGAATAGATCCATTTCTGACTTCAACCTCAGCATACTGGCACGATATACACAGATCCTTTGGATCTGTTCCCTTCCAAAGGCCAGATGAAACTACATGGCATCTAATAAGATGGGACACTTCTGACAAAGCCCAGGGAAACCTCTGACAATGAAGAAGGATGCAGTCTCCTATTTCTCTAGCTGGCTGACAGTAAACCAGCTGCCAAACAGACATTTTGCCTTAAAACATCCCAAAAAAAGTCCTTTTAGTCAAGAGCCTATTGCACCACAGGATTAGACGAACCTCCATTGGACAAAAGCAAAACTAAAAATAACCTTCTTCTAAAAAGACCCTTTAAAAACATTTCATAAATTCTTGTCATTCAACCCTTAAAATAATCAGCTGCCAGCTCATCTCTGTAGATGGTTACCACAAGTTGTTAGGTCCTTAGATTACGGACCAGATATCAAAATTCCACTTATAACACTTGGTTCTTTGTTTTGATCTCTCTTTCATTTGATTTTAGTGGAAGACAGATAATCTACAACTTAGTGACACTGTGTAAAGCCAATGTTTGCTCATGTCATTACAGCATCAGATGAATAGAACTAGTTGATTCTGATTCTTTGGTGCAGCTTCCAGGCTGAATTGTCAATTCTGGAGAATCATCCTGAGGAAATATAATTTTGTCAGGCGTATAATCATTTCTCTTCAGATCTACATTGACAAACGAAAAGACACAACAACAACAAAATGAATGTTAATATTTCTTCGTTTGGTAAAATGAAAGGGCCATTAAAATCTTTAAAACACATTTAAAGATCTATGTATGCTTATAACACAAACATCTCCCACCAGGCCCTCAATGTAAAAAAGGGAGTGTAAAAATGGTTTGTTAACTGTTTAAGCGACATTAAGGAAACTCAGTTTTAAAGTCATTTTCAGAACCTCTCACTTCCTTTCTCTTCTGAACCCATTATATTATAGCAGAGCGCCAGCTATCATTAAGGTTAAGAGCAGCTTTTCTGTTTCTAGCTTGACTCTTCCAAGTGCTCTAAAATCTACATGGTTACTTGGATTGCCCTGACATTTGGTATGCCTCATGCTGTGGTGAGGTTCTGTTAGTGACGCAAATTTGGGACCATTTGATACCATCCCTAGAGAAAAAACAACTTTTCTTAAAACTGACATGTTTTGGCAACGAATTTTTGCACACAGATAGAGATCAACCAAGGCTGAAATCATCACACCAGAGTCTCAAACACCTTCAAGCAGAAATCTGGAAAACGTTGGAGGGCACATTGCTAAAATCTGTTTGTCAAGGTTTTATTATTATTTTGTACACAAAATAATGCTTGCTAGCATGGAAGAGGCACATTACAGGGTAGAGGAGTTGGAGGAAATTGGGGTTAGAGGGGCTTGGGGCTGCGCTGAGGGGAAGGGGGTTTATGGGAAAGGTGATTACAGGAAATGGGCGGTAGGAAAGGTGAAAGGTTGGGGGGCTCACAGGGGCAGGGACACTAGGAAAGGAACATGGGGGTAAGTGACAGGGGGAGAATAGGAACAGTGACACCTGTCAGAACCACATTCTTCCCTTCTGTGATTGTGCCATGATCTGCCCGCCCCATCCCACTATGCAGGATCTGAATCCCTCTTCATGCCCCCCATCATGGGATCTAGGAGGCCTTGCCTCTCGCGGGGGGGGGGGGTGTGTGTGTATCTACTCCTCCCCTCTCCCCTCCCTGTGAGAGCCAGGTTCTGGGGTCTTGTCTTTCTGGGTGGGTGTCTGAGTCCCTCTCCCTGTCACCCCCAGATCTTAGTTCACATGAGGGAATGAGCCCATTTCCCTGCCCCCCCCCCCCCCCGCAAAATATGATCTTGGGGAAGCTCTGCCCCTCTGGTGGAGAGCTTTGAACAATCATGCTCAGTCCATGCACCTGGAACACACTGCTGAGACTGAGGTGAGGAGTTGAGAATGGGTATGTAAGATACATACCACAAACTCTCCAGAACTGGGGAGGAGGAATGGGAACATCGACTGACATGAATGGATTAGCTCACCCGTCTCAGAGCTATTGTTTTAGGCTGTATACCTCTATAGAGTGTTCTCATTCATCTGAGACCATCACATTGAGATGAATGGTCCACTTCAGACCTCTCTGAGCCGCCTATGCTTTTAGGATTATGCTGTGCTGGATATCTGCATATTGCAAAGCAGCTGCTGCTGAATTATTTTATACAATATTATAGTGGAGCACTAGTTCTGCTACAGTTAAGATTGAGAAGATTTTTCTGTTTAAATCATTATTTTTTTAAGTGTTCCAAAATCCACACGCACATCCTGATAGTCTTGAAATTTGCTGTGCCTTATAGGGGCTCAGGATAGGGTTAATGATCCAAATTTTGGGACATTTGCACAAGATTATTTTGTGGGAATGTAATCCAAGTATTTTTGATTACAAAAGATCCCTCCTTCCCGTGAAACTCCCCCCCCCTTTTCTTAAAATTCACAGATTCTACCAACTTTGTGTGCGCACACTTGGCTTCAAAAATGTTAATGGTTTAATGGGACAGGAAGGG
Organism: Trachemys scripta elegans; assembly: GCF_013100865.1. Taxonomy (NCBI): domain Eukaryota; kingdom Metazoa; phylum Chordata; order Testudines; family Emydidae; genus Trachemys; species Trachemys scripta. Next base: position 66,862,875 of record NC_048307.1, on the reverse strand, counting down.
AGAGTGAGCTGGAAATGGTGAATGGATGGGGGAGGCGGAGAGACACCAGTCTTCTCTCACATGCTTAAAGTGACTGTAATCACCATATAACAAAACAATCAAATTCTGGCGACACAGACCATGTCTGACCACATAGACCATGTCTACACTACCTGCCGGATCGGTGGGCACCTATCGATCCAGTGGGGATCGATTTATTGCGTCTAATCTAGATGCGATAAATTGACCCCCGAGCGCTCTCCCGTTGACTCCTGTACTCCAGCGCCACGAGAGGCACAGGCAGAGTCGACGGGGAAGCAGCAGCAGTTGACTCACCGCGGTGAAGATGCCACGGTAAGTCGATCTAAGTACATCGACTTCAGCTACATTATTCGCATAGCTGAAGTTGCGTAACTTAGATCAACCTCCCCCCCCCCCAGTGTAGACCAGGGCTAAGATTTCTCTCATTGGCTATGTAAACAACTACACGCGCCAAACATTTCAAAATAAGAGTATTATTCCCATTCCACTTAAACAACAAAGCGTACCTGGGGGGTGGAGTGTGTGTGTTTGATGAGTGGGGGTACATTTAGGAACCACATAGCAACCATGTGACCTAGTGGAGAAAAACAGTGAACTGGGAGCTCTATTCCTTGCTTGGTGACTGGCCAAGGCACGTCAGTGCTCTGTACCTCAGCTTCCCCATCTCTACAAGGGGAATAATGATCGCTCCTTGAGATCTACTGAAGGCCTATGTAAGAGCTAGGTATTATTACCTGTTCACAGGAGCATCTGAACTTCACTCCTCCTTGCCTAAATGACCATTAACGCCTACCAACATTTATTTTTCTCGTAAAAAACTAGGAAATTAAATGGCAAAAAACTCTTTAATACAGCATTACGGTTGTCTGGCAATAGTTTGTGCCCTTCCAGAAGGTCAAGTTCAGCAAAACTCAAAGTTGTGAAAACCTGGAAATACAGAGTTAAGGTACATAGCCATGCAACCTTAATTCTGTCCTCTCTGAGTAATGGCCAATACACTCATTGCACACACACTCACATTCTGCCTTTGTCCTGTACTGAAGAGGAGTTCCCTACACTCATGCACTTAGATTGCTCCAAAGTAAAAACATCACCTTATTTTTACAACTCCTTCAGCCTTTTACTACCTCTTCACCCTTATGCACACGATGCATAACGTTTTCACTTATCCTTCATAAAACCCTCAGACCACACTAATCTCCCACCTATGACATCACAATCCACACAACAAGAAGACCCCTATGCAACACAGTACTGAAATGAGGCATACTGGATCTCTCAAGGTACACATGAACCTTTTTCCTTTGATCACACACTCAGGGAGAGGGGCTCTCATACACCGCAGAAAGCCACAGCACCCCAGTTCATCTCAGATCACAATCACAGCTCTTCCACCATTCTAGCTACATTTAACATAGTGAAAGCAGGTGGAGTTCATGTAGATAATTCCCAGTGGCTGTTGCCAGCTCTAGGGAGGCAGAGTTATGGTTGCTTGGGTGTGTACCATAACTCCGTATTTCCTGGTTTTCACAAGTTTGAGTTTTGCTGAATTCAACGTTCTAAAAGGGCGCAAGCTATCGCCAGATAACCGTAACTCTTTAGTAACAAAGTTTTGTGCCACTTAATCAAAAATATTAACACAGCCATTCTACTATGGAAATTGACTCCTTTTGTTGCCAATTACAGTATATGATATTAAAAGTTTCAGGACAAGCCTAGAAGGCAGAACTGAGATTTATCGGTTGCTAAAGTTTTCTAATTACCTGTAAAAGACATACAATACAGACATCAATAGTGCAATCTTTCCTTCATCGCTTTACCAACCCTGACATGGAAGGACCATGTCTAGGATTGAGGACAGTTTAGATTTTATATCCATTTAATCCAAGACATGTCTATTGTGATAGTTGACAAAAGGAGTAAATTAGTTCCAATTATTGTTGTGGGTTTTTTTGTGATATGGTCACCACTTCAGTACAAACTAGATAAGGAACACCAACTCATTTTACACAAGTCATCAAAACTGCTATTAGGCAGTGGTAGCTTTCAGTCACTACAAACTTAAGACTGGATTTGAACTGGCAAATGAGACATGAAAGACTCCATTACACTATTACCCCAAACTGAATCTTTGTAGAATTAGAATACTTACGAATTAAAATAACTCCACCACCTAGTTTAACATGCCATAAGTTTTTGTGCTGATCGTATGCTACTTTTCCTGACTTTATACCTTCCCACCACCTTTCCCAATAATTCGTTTTTGCCAGACACTTTCTTTTACATGACCCAAGCTGGAGTGGGAAGGGGAAAAAGAGAGTCGGTCCCACAGGAACACATTCATCTCCAGAGCCTGAAATGGAACCCAAGATTCCTGAGTCTCGCCATTCCTCTGTGAAACCCACTGGCAAAGGGTGTGTCTCATCCTCTTACTGCTCATCCACATAGAAGATGACAACCTGCTATTGTGATCAGTTATTCAATTACTTCCTGTGAAAGAGGTCTATGCAGTGGATCTAAAGTTTCCAATCCTGCTGATGAACCGCATGGGTATCAATATGATGCCACATGGAGAGAATGGTTACTTACTCTACAGTAAATGTGTTTCTTTGAAATGTTGCAGCCAATATGGTTCTCCCTGTAGGTCCGCATGCACTTCTTGTGTACAAGATTGTTTTTTGAATAGCAGTGTGCACGTGGGCCATGCGTGCCCCATGTCTCCTCATGCTCCTATACAAGGGCATAAAGGATGGGTCAGCCATGACCCTGCCTCAGTTCTCTCATAATTCAAAGCCTGGGATAGCAGGGGACTGAAAAAAGCATAGATGGAGGCAGGTCACGGGATCCATGCTGATTCTTTGAGTATGTGTCAGTGTAGGAGACTGACAAGCAGCATCTCTTCAGAATGGTGGGAATGAGAAGTTTCAGCTGCATCAGCTGAATGATGATTGTAGGACTAATATCTCAAATTTAGCATCAGATCTACAGCTAAATCTAATGAATAATGCTTGACAAAGGTCACAATAACACCACCTTGCAGATCTCAGAATGTGACATTTCTGAGGGAGGTAGAGGATGTTTCTTGAGCTCTAGTGGAGTGAGCCTTGCCAATTGTTAACACAAAAAGTTATATTATCCATTTCAGTGTCCTCTGAGAGATGGCTTCACCTTTAGGAATGTCCAGCCATGGCTATAAAACAGACAGGGAAACAGTCTGCTTTATTACATTGATAGCACCAAATCATTCAAAGTCTTGGATACATCTAGTGTGTAATTTCTTTTCTCCAGTCCAGAGTGTGACTTCATGAAGAAGACAGGCAAGCTAATCCACTTGGTTTAGATGAAATTCCGACACTATCTTCCAAATGAACTATAGGTGAGGTCCACCATGTTCCTACTGAATGTAATATAAGGAGGCTCGGCCATAGGTGCCTGAAACGCTCTCTCTTGGCTGAAGTAGTAGTCACTAGAAAGCCTGTCTTCAGTGTAAGTGATGCTGGGAGCAGTCCAACAGAGGTTTGAATGGAGGTTCCATTAGTTTCAGGAGGACCAGACTGAGGTCCCAGGCAGCGGTAGGTTCTCTGACTGGTGGGTAAACATGCAATAGTCCTTTGAGAAACTTTGATATTGTGGGGAGCAAAGACTGAACATGACTGTACTGGCAGATGGCAAGCTGAGACTGTTGTGAGGCAGACCTTAAGAGAGCTGAACAAGGGACCAGCCTGTTTTAAAGTGTAATAGATAGTTGAGAATCTGTGGTATCTAAGCCTGGACCAGATCCAGACCATGTTGGGATACCCTTTTCAAGAACCACTTGCATTTAGATTAATACATTCTTCTGGAAGATGTCTTCCTGCTCTGTACTAAGATTTCCTGGACTTGCAGGGAGTGATCTGTGTCCTTGTTACTCTGCCACCCAAATAGCCACATAGGTGCAGCAACTTCATGTCTGGATAGAATATCTGATTATGGTATTGTGAGATCAGGTCTGGGTAGTCTGGGAGTTGGATTGGATGCTGGGTGCACATTTGTAGTAGGTCTGTCAACCAAAACTGTCTCAGCCAATACACAGCTACAAGAATGATCATGATTCTGTCTCCTTTGATTTTGGAAATCACCCTGAGCAATCTGTGAAAAGGTACATAGAAGGCCTTGAGCCCACTGGAAGAAGGCAGGCACCAGTAACAACCTAGATTCAGAACTGCTCTGGATCAAAAGCTCTTGCACTTGGCACTGATACTGGTGATCAACAGATCTATTACCAATATCCTCCAATGTAGGAATATTTGCTTTATGATGGATTTCTGCAACGACCCCTCATGAGTGGTGACTCTTTGCTCAGGAAATCTGCTAAGGTTGTTGATGACATTCGGGAGGTGAAGGTCAATCAGGGTTATCCCATGTTTGTGGCACAATGTCCATTAGTTTGATGGCTTCTAGGCAGAGGGTAGATGCACGTGCATTTCCTTGCCTGTTCATGTAGTGTGTTGTGGAGGTGTTTGTCAGGACCTGCACTGAAGAGTTTTGAAGAACTGGTAAGAAGGCCATGCAGGCTAGACTGATGGCTTTGAGTTCCAGAGCATAGATGTGAAGCCCCATGTCCTCTGGGGCCTAAGTCTCTTGCATTTGTAGGTGATCCAGGTGGACTCCCCAGCCTGTTCCTGATGTGTCCATGTTAAGGTCTTTGTTAGGGAGGGGCTAGAGAACAGTCCCCCTCCACACACATTTCCAGGTTTCTTTCACCAGCTCAGTACTGTGACATGAGGTGAGACCACCACTTTCTTGTTCATCTGGTGTCTTGTTGGAGAACAAACTGAATTGGAACGATTGCGGGTAAAATCTGGCAAGAAGTGTCACGTACGTGCACACCAACATATGACCTAGCAGCTCCAGACACAGCCATACCGTCATAGTCAGGCTCGAGTCACACACTAGCGACTGCATCAACAAGAACCCAGTCTTTGGGAAGAAAACTCTTGCTGAATGGTTGTCAATCAGGGCTCTGAACTCTATCATCTGTGATGGGATGAGATACTATTTTTTGTAGTTCACTAGGAAGCCTAATTGGGTGAACAGGGAAAGGGTGAAATTTGCAGCCTCCTGCTGGGATCTGCTCTGATGAACCAATTGTCCAGGTAATGATAAAAATGAATGCCTAAAAAGAAAAAAGTGTTCTGCTACCAACTCTAGGCATTTTTTGTGCCATGGAAAGTCCAGATGTCAGTACCTTGTACTAGCAATAGCTGGGTCCCACTATGAATCCTAGGTACTCCCTGTGGGCCAGATGGATGGCTGTGTGGAAATATGAATCTTGCAAGTTGAGACCCACAAGCCAATCTTGAGCTTGCAGATATGGAATGATGGAGGCAAGCATTACCATCCTGAATCTGAGGAAATATATATATTTGTTCAGTCTCGTCAGGTCTAGGATAGGAGAACCACCCCTTTCTTCTTTGGGATAAGGAATCATGGGGAGTGGAAGCATTTTCCCTATGTACTCCCACAGTACTACTTCTATGGCTTCCAGATGAAGAAGTTATTTCTGTTTGTAACAGGCTCTCATGGATAGGGTCCCTAAGAAGGGTTGATGAGGGGGGCACGTAGGGAGTAGTAAATGAAACTATATAGGGTAGCCTTGAGTGGTCATGTCTAATGCCCATTTGTTGGCTGTGCTAGCAGCCCAGGATAGATGGAACATGGCAAGGCAGTTCCTGAAGATAGGTGTAGGCTTCTGATAGCCAAAATATCAGCAACTTTGGGTATGTCTACACTACGAAATTAGGTCGATTTTATAGAAGTCAATTTTTAGAAATTGATTTTATACAGTCGATTGCGTATGTCCACACTAAGCACATTAAGTCGGCGGAGTGTGTCCTCACTACCGTGGCTAGCATCAACTTATGGAGCAGTGCACTGTGGGTAGCTATCCCACAGGTCTCTGCCGCCCATTGGAATTCTGAATTAAGCTCCCAATGCCTGATAGGGCAAAAACATTGTCGCGGGTGGTTTTGGGCACATGTCGTCAGTCGCCCCTCCCTCTGTGAAAGCAACGGCAGACAATCATTTTGCTCTTTTTTTCTGGGTTACCCGTGCAGACGCCATACCACGGCAAGCATGGAGCCCGCTCCGTTCAACTATAGGGTGAGCAAGTGCAGAATGTGCCTTTGGACATTTCAAAGCTCACTGGTGCTGCTGGTCAGCGCAACCAACATTCCCATTGTTATTGCTGCTTGCTGTATGCTCCATAATATCTGTGAGAGTAAGGGGGAAGACGTTTATGGCAGGGTGGGAGGTTGAGGCAAATCACCTGGCATCCAATTTTGAGCAGCCAGATACCAGGGCAATTAGAAGAGCACAGCAAGGCGCACTGCACATCAGAAAGGCTTTGAAAACCAGTTTCATGACTGGCCAGGTTTCGGTGTGACAGTTGTGTGTGTTTCTCCTTGATGCAAACCCATCTCCTTTGTTGTTTTTAATTGACTGTAAGCCAACCACCCTCCCCCCTTCGAAATAATGTAATTATTGTTTTGAAACCATGCATTCTTTCTTTATTAATTAAAAAAAAAAAAAAAGAAGAGATAACAGACAAGGTAGCCCGGGTGGGGGAGGAGGGAAGGACAAGGCCACGGCCACATTGCTTATTGTAGCCACACTAAAAATCAAACTGTTTGAATGGCAGCCTTCTGTTGCTTGGGCCATCCTCTGGAGTGAAGTGGCTGGGTGCCTGGAGCCTCCCCCACCCCACGTTCTTGGGCGTCTGTATGAGGTGGCTATGGAACGTGGGGAGAGGGGAGGTGGTTATACAGTGGATGCAACGGGGGGGTCTGTGCTCTTGTTGGCTTTCCTGCAGCTCCAACAGACGCTTCATCATGTCCGTTTGTCCCCCATTGGCCTCAGCATCGCGTCCTGCCTCCACTCTTCACGCTCACTTAATTCTTTCCAGGCCTCTGCCACTGAATGCCTCCATGCATTAAGCTGTGCCCTATCAGTGCGGGAGGACTGCATGAGCTCGGAAAACATGTCATCACGAGTGCGTTTTTTTCACCTTCTAATCTGCGATAACCTCAGGGACGGAGATGATAGGGGGACGATTCTGGGGGACTGCATGGTCACCTGTGCTGCTGAGTTCACCATGCTGACCAAACAGGAAATGAAATTCAAAAGTTCCCGGGCCTTTTCCTGTGTACCTGGCTAGTGCATAGGAGTTCAAAGTGCTGTCCAGGGCAGTCACAATGGAGCACTCAGGGATAGCTCCCGGAGGCCAATACCGTCCATTTGCGTCTGCACTACCCCAAATTCAACCCAGCAAGATCGATTTTAGCATACTCCCCTCACCGGGGAGGAGTACAGAAGTCGATTTTAAGAGCCCTTTAGGTTGACAGAACAGGGTTTGTTGTGTGAACGCAGTCATTTTTAAATTGACCTAACGTGGTTAAATTCGACCTAACCCTGTAGTGTAGACCAGTCCTAAGCCAATCACCTGAGGAATAAGATGGCATCCGCTGCCTTACAGGGATTGATATTTATAAGGCTTCCTGTAGAGACAGATAGACAGACCTGTGTAAATTCCTGGGGATCTTAATATAGCCCCTTGAGTCCTTGAGGGAATGGAGCACTTAATCTGTTTTCTGGCTAATGAGCTCCATTCCCTTGAAAGGCAGGTCTTTTATTGTGGCCTGTAATTGACATGTTATACCTGTTGCCTGGAGCCATGAGACTGGTCTCATAGCAATGTCCATGGCCTTTGATCTTGCGGCCATATCAGAAGCATACATGGCTGACTGCAGTGATGTTCTCAAAGCATGTGCCTCTCCTTGAAGATACCTTCCATTTCATCCCTGCCATCCTGCAGGATTTTTGAAAGGAAGAGTGATGCTGTCCCACATGGGGTAATTGTATTTGGAAAACAGTGCTTGGTAGACCACCACACAAAGCAGCATGAGAATGATAAATATGAGTTTCACCCATACAGGTCTTAATTTTTAGGCTCCTTATCCTTAGGATTGCCTTAAGTGGACTTCAGTTGCTCTTGTGCTGCAAAGATGACCAAAAATCCTGGGTTTGGGGGATTCAATCTTTCTGCAGCACCAGATATCTTTTTCTCCACCTGTTTGGGGGAGGAAGAGCAGCCAGGGTCTGTCTGCCTTGGTCCTTTGGATAGTCCAACAATGCTTTCATTTTTCGGGGGAGCAATTCTGGCCTGTGTCGTCATGCTCAGGACATCAAAAAGCTTATGAGACTTTTCCTGAATAAATACAATATTAATCTCAGCAATTTGGGACAGGAAGTCCTGGAAGATTTTAAAGTTGTCTATTGCTGGAACAGGTGCTAGTGTTACTGCCTGGCCCAGTGATAAGGAGGATCCCTGGGAAGAGACTGGAGTTGTCCCTCTATTGACTCCTGTTCCTGTCGGCCCACATCCAGTTCCAGTGCAAGTGGTCTTGCCAGTGAAGCTGAACAATTTTTTTCTAGACATGTGGGAGGATGATCTGCTACTCAACAGATGGGAGGATGGTCCCCCGTAAGGTCAATATGACCATAGTAGCATGCCATATTTGTATTAACCTGGTTGAAGTTGGCCAGTCCAGTGACACTCCCACACTGATACTCAAAATGCTGGCAACAAGTAGTATTTTAGTGATAGTGAGGAGCAAAGTATCTCCTCATGGAAGGTCTGATATCCATCCACCTTTTTGGTACTGGCAACGTCGCTGGGGTGATATGGATGCTTCTACAACATATCTGAGTTTCTTGCTCAGCTCAGTCAGTAATGAGTCTATTGTTCTGCCCAAATGCTAAGGGGCTTTGTGTTTTGAGGAGTGGTGTCTCAAGTCCGTCCTCCAGGAGCTACCGGCAGTCTTGGACCTATGCTTATGTTTGGACTGACTATATAAATTGGTGTCCCCTTTATGGGGTGGTGCAGGTGCTGGCTTTATAGTCTGTGGGTGGGGCACAGGAGCTGGAGTTATCTGCATCAGGTCTATGGTGCCAAGGTAATCAGTGACATTGAAGGGGCTGGTGCCGAGATTATTGGCACCAAGATCTTATGCATTGGTGACTTTGCTGATGTTAAGGTGGTCAGCACTGATGGTGCTGACTCTGCTCACGTACTCATCACCTTCTTTCCACTGCCTGATTCTGGAGTATGAAGAGAGCTTGAGGGATTACTGGTCAATACTCATTCATCTGGCCTTGCTCTAGTCATAACTATCACCTTTGGGTCTGAAGTGATCCACATGGATCACTACAGTAGATGTACTTTGATCCTAACATACCTGAACTTGTGTGTACTGGCAGAGAAAAACTTGCACACAAAGCACTTATCCAGGATATGGATCCCTCCTAGATAGGAGAAGCATTGGTTGTGCCCATTCTTTAGGGGGATCAGTCCATTGCAGGAGGGGCAGGATTTGAACTCAGAGTTTGGAGTGCCATGCAGTGTGGTGGTTGGCACAAAGCGCCTCACCTCACTATATCGGGGGTGGGGGGCAGGATGAAGTTTGAAAACCCTCTTGCAATCTATTTTCTTATTTTTAGAATGGTCCTTATACGTGAACTGTGAAGATAAGATTTCCTCACCAGGGATCGTAGTTTTCTGTGATTAAAAAGCCCCCCTGAAATTCTCTGATAAAAAAAAACAAAAATCCTTTTTTCCCCCATGATTAAAATGAAACGGGGAACTTGAGTTTCCCTAGCCATAATATAGATAGCTATCAGTTGAACACGTTTTATTGATATATTTACAATTTTTAAACAAGTTCAAAGCCTGCCAGTGCCAATCAGAATAATAAAATCGAATTAATAAACTGATCAAGTCACAGTGCAATTTTTTTTTACTGTTGTCGATGGCCATGCTGTTTCAGCCTCTTGTTTTCATTTCTTTTCATTCGGTTAATGTTTAGTGCTTTCAAGGTGTTCTACAATTGTCTGCCTTCAAACGTAATCTACAGCCTTGCTGCATACAGTACAAAACAGCACATTACAATCAATGTGAAATTTGTCCTTGCCAAGTTCAGCAACACAGTCTTTAGAGGTGATTTTTAAAGTTTTCGGCATCTTTTCGTAACTTTAATTACTCACTTCTAGCAGCTGAAGTGAAATTTGAGGTGCATTAAAACACGAACCCCTATACACTATTGAGAACCTCTATACCGGGGTGGGCAAACTTTTTGGCCTGAGGGCCACATTGGGGTTCCGAAACTGTATGGAGGGCCTGTAGTGTACTAAATTGCTCCCTGTAGGAATGTGCTACTTACGGCTGCCAGTCCTGGTGCTCTGAGTGGCATGGTAAGGGGGCGGGGAGCGGATAAGGGGTAGGGGGTCCCGGGAGGCAAAGCCTTCCCTACCCGTGTGTAGTGTTTTAAATTACTCCCTGTAGGAATGTGCTACTTACGGTGTACTACTTACAGCTTCCAGTGCTGGTTCTCCCTAAGTAGCACATTCCTACGGGGAGCAATTTAATACAATACTCTTGCAGCTGCGCTGCCCGGCAGGAGTTTGCAGCCCCACTGCCCAGAGCGCTGGGGCACGGCGAGTTGAGGCTGCGGGAGGATGGGGGAGTGGGGACAGTGGGGAAGGGGCCAGGAGATAACCTCCAGGGCCGGGAGCTCAAGGGCTGGGCAAGACAGTTCCATGGGCCGCATGTGGCCCACGGACCATAGTTTGCCCACCTTTGTTCTATACACTGGAAACAGTTGATTGGAGTATGTTTAGCTATGTAAATTTAAAGCACATTAAAAAATAAACCACAAAAGGAGGACGTTGCACCATTGAATAAGTAACACTGGTACTTTCACTAAAATTTAGTTAATAGTTAAGGTTAAGATTTGGTCACAGAAGTCGCGGATGTCGCAGAATCTGTGACTTCCAGAGACCTCTGTGACTTCAGCCTCTGGTGGTCGGGAGCTGCAGGGTCCCCTGCCACCCGTGAGGGCAGGGAGCTGCGGAGTACGTAAGAATGGCCATACTGGGTCAGACCAAAGATCCATCTAACCCAGTATCCTGTCTTCCGACAGTGGCCAATGCCAGGTGCCTTAGAGGGAACGAACAGAACAGGTAATCATCAAGTGATCCACCCCGTTGCCCATTCCCAGCTTCTGGCAAACAGAGGCTAGGGACAGCATCCCTGAACATCCTGGCTAATAGCCATTGATGGACCTATCCTCCATGAATTTATCTAGCTCTTTTTTGAACCCTGTTATAGTCTTGGCTTTCACAACACCCACTTGAAAGGAGTTCCACAGGGTGACTGTGTGTTGTGTTAAAAAATACTTCCTTTTGTTTGTTTTAAATCTGCTGCCTATTAATTTCACCCCCAGTTCTTGTGTTATGAGGAGTAATAACACTTCCTTATTTACTTTCTCCACACCAGTCATGATTTTATAAACCTCGATCATATCCACCCTTAGTCATCTCTTTCCCAAGCTGAAGAGTCCCAGTCTAAATTAATCTCTCCTCATATGGAAGCTGTTCCATACCCTAATCAGTTTTGTTGCCCTTTTCTGAACCTTTTCCAATTCCATTATATCTTTTTTGAGATGGGGCGACCACATCTGCACGCAGTATTCAAGATGTGGGCGTACCATGGATTTATATAGAGTCAATATGACATATTTTCTGTCTTATTGTCTACCCCTTTCTTAATGATTCCCAGCATTCTGTTTCCTTTTTTGACTGCCGCTGCACATTGAGTGGATGTTTTCAGAGAATTATCCGTGACTCCAAGATCTCTGTCTTGAGTGGTAACAGCGAATTTAGATCCCACCATTTTATACGTATAGTTGGGAATATGTTTTCCAATGTGAATTACTTTGCATTTATCAACACTGAATTTCATTTGCCATTTTATTGCCCAGTTTTGAGAGATCCTTTTGTAGCTCTTCGCAGTCTGCCTTGGACTTAACTATCTAGAGCAGTTTTGTATCATCTGCAAATTTTGCCACCTTACTGTTTACCCCTTTTTCCAGATAATTTATGAATATGTTGAATAGGACTTGGCCCAGTACAGACCCCCGGGGGACAACTGTTTACCTCTCTCCATTCTGAAAACTGACCATTTATTCCTATCCTTGGTTTCCGATCTTTTAATCAGTTAGCAATCCATAAGAGGACCTTCCCTGTTATTTCATGACAGCTTAGCTTGCTTAAGAGCCTTTGGTGAGGGAACTTTTCAAAGGCTTTCTGAAAAATCTAAGTACACTATATCCACTGGATCCCCCCTGTCCACATGCTTTTTAACCCCCTTCAAAGAATTTCAGTAGATTGGTGAGGCTTGATTTCCCTTTACAAAAACCATGTTGACTCTTCCCCAACAAATTATGTCCATCTATATGTCTGACATTTTTGTTCTTTACTATAGTTTCAACCAGTCTGCCTGGTACTGAAGTCAGGTTTATCAGCCTGCGATTGCCGGGATTACCTCTGGAGCCCTTTTTAAAAATTGGGTCACATTAGCTATCCTCCAGTCATTTGGTATAGAAGCTGATTTAAATTATAGGTTACGGACTACAGTTAGTAGTTCTGCAATTTCACATTTGAGTTCCTTCAAAACTCTTGGGTGAATACCATCTGGTCTTGGTGACTTATTACTATTTAGTTTATCAATTTGTTCCAAAACCTCCTCTAATCTGTGACAGTTCCTCAGATTTGTCACCTAAAAAGAATGGCTCAGGTTTAGGAATCTCCCTCACATCCTCAGCCATGAAGACTGATGCAAAGAATTCATTTAGTTTCTCCACAATGATCTTATTGTCCTTGAGTGCTCCTTTAGCAACTCGATCATCCAGTAGCCCCACTGGTTGTTTATTGGAGGCTTCCTGCTTCTGACATACTTAAAAATTTTTTTGCTATTACTTTTTGAGTCTTTGGCTAGTTGTTGTCCAAATTTTTTCTTGGCCTTCCTAATAATATTTTTACACTTCATTTGCCAGAGTTTATGCTCCTTTCTATTTTCCTCACTAGAATTTAACATCCACTATTTAAAGGATGTTTTCTTGCCTATCAATGTTAGTTGTTTAGCCACGGTGGCACTTTTTTGGTTACTACATTTTTTTAATGTTGGGTATGCAAGTTGAGCCTCTACTATGGTGTCTTTAAGAAGTTTCCATGCAGCTTGCAAGGATTTCACTTTTTGCACCTGCAGCTCCTGGCCACCGTGGGCGCTGGGGTACCCCACAGGTCCCAGCTGCTGTGGGAACCCTGAGACCTACCGTCCGCCACTGGTGGCGGGGGAACCCCATAGCCCTCAGCCACTGGAGGAACCCCCAAGGTCCGCGGGTGTTGGGGCAAGTCCCTGAGCTGCACATTTTGTCAGGGATATTGTTAGTAAAAATCACGGACAGGTCACGGTTTCCGTGAATTTTTTCTTTTTTGCCTGTGACCTGTCCGTGACTTTTACTAAAAATATCCCTGACAAAATCTTAGCCTTATTAATAGTTAACGAGTTTTTATTTTTTCAAAAAATGTAAAAAACTAAAAGATTCTCTGTAAAAATGCAAATTCCGTATTTTTCTGCATTTTTCCATAGCAAAAGGATTTCTAGGATCCCTGATCATCACCAAATAGCTTGAAAAAGAACCAGTTTAGGGTCTCTGAAGAGAGTGGGTTGGACATTTGCTGTGTTCCATCTCACTGCCATGGGTGGCAAGAGGTAACTGAGGGACAGTCCAGGCTGCCCGAGCCTTTATGCCCTTGTATGGGAGCATAAGGAGCCCTTGACACTGCTATTCAAAAAAAGTTCACTCTTGTGCTCATGAGACGCATTCACACCTACATTGGGATCCATGAACTGACACATGCTTGAAGAATTGGTTTTTTCATTTTTGTTTTTTTTAAACCTAGGAAATAACACACAAACTTGCATTACAAAATTACTATGGTGAAATGCTAGAATTAACGTTACTATTTTCCATATTCTTTAAATTTTCAACTTGTGACATAGCTACACACAATTTAATGAATAGTAAGGGTAAAAAAAAAACAAACAAACCACAAACCTCCCCCCCCACATACCAGGAAGTTTAAGTTTCCTACAGCAAGAATTGCAATGGTGCTTAGCTCTGAAGTTTTTGATTGCATCTTCTCCTAAGTTGGCGGGACCAAACACCATATCATATGACCTTTAAAATAAAGCATACAAAAGAATGGTATGTATTTGTCCAAGTCAAACATTAAATACAAGTTAATTTTTCATAACAAAACCCATTAATCTTACCTTTTTTCTCCAGCTTTTATCACAGAGGGATCTGTCAAATTTTCACCCACACCTTCACACAAAATATAAGAGTTAAACTGGATACAGTACATGAATAAATTAACACTGTAAACCAGAATCCCTCAGCAGTAGGCATTTCCAAATTTGTTATCAAGAACATAAATCAAGATAGAAAGTCAAAATTTACGGGACGATATTCACTCCTGTAGAGATGGCTCCCTCCCAAACTCTATGCACCACTTAAATCCCATTCGAGCCCTATTTTGAAAGCTTAAGTGGTTCTTGAACAGCATGCAAGCCCACTACACAAGGTGAATTTTGCCCAGAGAGAATAAGATTCCTACATCTTAGCTGTGAGTGTTTTCATGTCTGATGGACACTTGAGGATAAATTAAGATACTACAGATATGGACTGAAGATGCCAACACATACATGTTAGCATTTTTTATTGTACACACCCTAAGAAAGAAAATAAGAATTCAAATTTTGTCCTAAGTTTTTCCTATAGCATTGTAATGGCATATCAAGTAAGCCCACTGCTCATTCAAGTAAAGTGGACCAAAATTATGATGTAATGCTATGAACACTATTCACAATCATTCATTAAGGTGTTACTGTAAACAGAATGTAAAGAGAATTGCCCCTAATCCCAATTTCAAAATAAGTATATTACCTTGCAGGTCAAGTACCAGCAACTCTCCTCTTGTATATTCATAAGTCCAGTGGCTGAATGCTAGCATGACCTCTTCTAGCATGTTAGTTGGAATTATTTCATCACCGTTGTTATTGTTATATTTTCTAAATTCTCCAGTCATGCACTCCTCAACTGCAAACCACTGTCCAGCTGAGTGGCAATATAACAGGAAAACTTCCAGGAACCTTATAAAGAATATATTTCAGAAATATTACTAAAACCAATAAGATAAGGCAATTATGCCAGTTGCTGCCTGATAAATCTTTTGGTTTGACAAACTTATTTTTAAATCTGGCTAGGTTCTAAAATACAAGTCTAGTCCTTGTTAAGTACCAACAGGAAATATTCTTTCCCAAGGCAGTGGCTGAAGGTTTACATGTTGACACTTCGTAAATCATGTTTTTGCAAGGTGTACTGAATCCGAGGACACATTTTTTTCAAATGGTAATATGCATAAAAGTATACTTGGCTAGTAGAAAGTGTGCAGTGTCATGAATAATTTAACACCCTTACCTTGGAGAATATGGAATGGATTTAGGCTTCATTTGATTGAAAGCAAACGTTAGCTTCTGTGCTGCCCTCTGCTGTTGAATTTCCTACAATTGAAAGCCCATACTTCAGTACTGCATTAAATAATGTCGGGGAAAATTTGGGGAATAAAATATCAGCAAGAAGGTTAATGTCTATCCTTTTACTCCCGGTTAGAAGTTGTGTACAACTATACAACTGCTTTAATTCCTTCTGTGTCAAGAGATTGAACTATTTGACACAAAATAAAAATCTTTTGAACAAGAAATATTTAAATTGGCCTTTGATTTGTGTAGAACATTAGAAGCATCAAAACTTCGTTGTATACTAGTTACTGAAAATGTATTTTTAATATTTTTGCCTGTCAATGTCTAATAATTGTCAAGAATAAAACTTACTCTCAAACAGAGGTGCAACACTGTCTCTTCTTTGTAAATGCTTGACCAAGTATTCACAACTTCAGGAAGAAAAGATTTGATGATATAAAGATGTCCTGATTTCAGAATATCATATTCTGACCAAGTGCATGCTACTTTAACAGCTCGACGTAATCCACCTCCCATCTCCTCTTTACTTAAAAATTCAATTTTAGCACAGAGTCCTAGCTGTGACCAGGAAGACATGCTGTTGTTCAAGATGTTGGGAGAACTTTCTTCAAGGCGATACACAGTGACTGGCTCACCTGTAACATAACAATGCAGAAAGGTTAATTGTAATAAACTCTGAAAAGAAATATACTAACAAGGCTGCAAATATTTAAATATGTTTTAGACATGGATAAATTAAGATGCTAAATTGCTAATGCAATTGGGAGCTCGTAACAGATTGGAAGAACCCTCTCTAATCTCTTTCTTAAACCAGCAGAGGACCATGATGTTTTTGCTTCTCTTACTGGAAGTATTAATCACTCAGTTTAAATCAAGCAAAGCATGCCTAGTTACCACAATGATGGAAACCTTATAAAATAAGCATAACAAGGCAGAAAAAAAGTGTCAATTTAAAGAGCTTTTCCACACAATTTACATAATGCTTTTCAGAGAAGTTTTATAACTCTGAAGACTACTAGAATTAAATCATACAGTTTCCTTTACGCAAACAAGCTGCATTAGTAAAGATGTGACGTTATAATATTCTATGATTCTATGATAATTGAAGTCTGCATTTTGTGAGTGTCTTGTGAGATACTGATACTAGACTTCTATCTGTTTTTGAGATGCTGCCAAAATAGTTGATCAAGTTTGGTTTGCCCATTCTGTATTAAAAATAATTGAGCAATTTTTTAAAGTTTGCCAGAGTTGTCAATGAACCAACATTAAACCCTCATTCTGAACTCTCTTCCACCTACTCCAATTAAAAAGATTAAGCTTCTTACCTCTTGGAGGCACAGGAGTGAATGGAATGCTCTGTGATAATCTCATCAAGTTATTTCTTTCCACAGCTGTAGAGGAAAGTTATAGAAATCATGAACTCTCAGACCTAATAAAAAGAAATGAGAATTTTTAAACTTAAACTATTAGTTTTAGGATACTGACCTGAGTAGTAGTAAGTGGTGTCCATGATCGGCTTGAAAGGAGAAGCAATACCTACAAAAGTCAAGACAGATAAGAGATGCTGTATACTGCACGAGCATGTGTGTTAAATCTTCATACGTGCAAAGGGTGCATTTCTTCTACTTTTTGCTTCCTATGTTCTCAAAGTGAATACTGAGCTAAAAAAAAAAGTTGCTTTGCAAATCTCAGATATTACATTTAGTTCTTGAATATTTGATAAATTATGAAGCCTGTATGTGCAATATGAATGATTTTTTAAACCTTATGACAGTTATGGATTGTATTAGTCACTTATGTCTCTGACTGAGGATAACTATTTAACACTCACTTTTACGCTTTCAAAAATACAAAAGAGCACACATTCCACAAGCAGAAAACAAAGAAATAGTTCTCTCACTAATTACTGCTTTCAAAATCCATAATTTACATTTTTTTTCCCTAGCACTCTCAAATAAAAGTCACTTTCTGTTTGGTTTTCACCTTCATTTCCTATCGTCTTATAATTCCTTTCTGCTACCAAATGTTAAATATATTCTCATATTAGAATATGTAGTACATGTGTTGTGTTTGTTGAAAATGTTCCTCCGCTTGTTTGCATTAAGGCAAAAAAAATTACCATTCAAGGCATCTTCTTCAGAAGGCCTGTAAAAGAGAGAAAGAGTGTGACACACAAAAGTATTAGATGTCACTTGTAAGATAGCCACTTTTTTTTATTCTTTATGATTTTGATACAGCAGCCTGGAGTCACTTTGTGGAGCTTGCAATATTGTTTTACTACTTTACTGTACTTTTCAAGGACAGTAGAAAGTTTCTTAATTATTCTCACACACACACACACACACACACACACACACACCCAGATTAGGTATCTGTATGTTGTCAAAGCCTTACTATAAACTCCTCATGTATGACAGCATATCAACTTTTCATTACAAGAGCTAAATCCCATAGAGGTGTTGAATTGAAAACTACCTGTTCAGTTTCTATTTCAATTATCAGATTATTAAATCTATGGCTTTATTAAACAGTTAACTAAATGGGATCAATTACTAATGAATGTAATAACTGTGTAGTTTCAGGGGAGGATTCACAATAAAAAGGTAGGTTAAGGATCCAGAAAGCTAAAAATATATAGTTAAAAACACATTCACTAACTAGTGTCAAATTAGACCATGTATGCAGTGTAGTTGTAACTCTTTCAATCCCAGGATATTAGAGAGACACACAGAGCTGTGACTCGAAAGCTTGTCACTCTCACCAATAGAAGTTGGTCCAATAAAAGATGTTACCTCACCACCCTGTCTCTCTAAATTAGACCATTTCATTTAGATGCACATTCTACCCTCAGATGTGCATGTGTGGCTCTATTAACTTAAATGGAACTTGTCAATGCATTTCAATGAATAAAATTAGTCATTTATTAGGAAAAAAGACCACTGGCCAGATGTTTTATTTAACTTACATGTATACCAGTCATTCAAATAAAACAAATCATGTTTGTAAACAGTTTAATGAAAACATAATTTACCCGCTTTTTCACTTTATTTTGTTTAATTATTGCTCACTGAGTTGAAAGGAGCTGCTCTCCAGTGCCATATAAAAAATTTAAAAAGATATTAATGCAAGACTATTGTAAGACTTGATCTACTGCAAAATAGTTGACTATTTACAATATGGTGTTTCAGTTCTCCCTTTGATTTTTAAAATGCCTACCATTTTCTAGTTTTTAGAGATTACATTTCAGAGATTCATGCTCATATTCATTTTTTAAGTCAACTACAATGTTTCAGAACCACTGCCATAATAACTTAAATGCCAAAATTAAAAACCAAAGCCCTAAAGAAAGATAACAGTGCATCAGAAAATATCTGGACAATTCTACCATCACTGATTAGAAAACTTACTTACATTTGATTGTTACTTGAAGGTCTACCTTGTAACCAATCCTTTAAATCAAAAAGAAAAAGAAAAGATCACAAGTATTTTCCCCCAATACTGAAAGCAGAATGAGTTTACTTAACCTCTTTGTATAGTCTATGTTAAGATATGAAAATAAAAGGTACTATTAGCATTATTTCTCAGGACTGTATTGATAAAGTAGTTGAAGTGAAAGATTCAAATATAGTGGAAGGATATCATAACATACTGCAAGGATATTATATTAAGATATACAAGAACAAATAACTGATTAACACAATAGAAAAGGTGATTATATCCATTATGATTATTTAGTGGATTATTTAAACCCTTTTACTCCTAAGTGAGAACATTCTTTATAAAAACAGTAAAGTATCACAAGTTAATGCTTATCCTCACATAACTGTACTGAAGACAAATACACTAATCTTCAACTCCTTATCCTTCCTCCCACTCAAAACAGGACCTCTGCTGTTTCCTCCTGAACCTACTGGAGAACACCCCAAACTGAGCTTTACTCTTTCCATGTAGCCCATCTATTTTTCTCTCTCTGTACATCATCGTGTTTCAGCTTCATACTGATTTCCTAACAGTCATATGTTTCTAGCATTCCCATGATGATTTTTGACCAACTGTTGAGTATCTGTGGGGAATCTAGTTCTGCAGGGAGCATGTGTCCAGAGATGGGGGCAATGATGGATACAGTCAGATCTGGATTCCTTTCCTTTCATTGTTTATCAAAAGCCCTCTTTGAAATCCTGCACTGTATCTCTTACTGAGCATAATCTCCTCAGAAGACAGACAGATCCCAGTTTTATAGAGGTACATTTCTTTATTTTAACTAGGCAAGCAAGTTCACAGCGAATACCACCACTGGATGTCAATTGGTCTAAATCTGAAGTAAGTATTAAACTATATCTTAATAAAATGTTTTATTTTAGTTATAATTTTATAGAAATTCTTTGAGAAATCTGATAAAACTGTCAACTGGTGTATACAAACCGTGAGCAATGCAGCCTTAGAGTCTACTTGCTGAGTATCTTCAGCTGATGCTCTTCTACTTTTGTTGTGAACTAGAAAAGAAATGAATTTACAATCTTACAAGAGATTCAGACAAGTATGTGTTTACCAAAATAATCTTTCCTAACAAAGTGGGCAACTGAGCCATTTAATCTAGCCCCTAATAAAAGGATTTAAACACTCACAAAATTTACTTTGTGTTACTTGGCATGTCTTCCAAGAGGACAAAAAAAAAAATGGTTTGAAACATATATTTAAAGTAAGTTTAAAAGGAAACACCCTCATGCTCAAATCTAGTCATTTGTAAGTAGATGAATTATTAGTTTCAAGTAGTAACATCTATATCTCCCTGTAATTTTTGTCATTTTAAAGTAACATTTTCCATTTTTTATAAAAAATTTGATTCTCTCCTCTGTGTAACTATGTGAAAAAGCACATGAACAGGGGAACCTGACTATCTTGGAAAAAACAGTACATCTGACTAAACAAATGGACAAAATTAAAAACCTTTAGAATATACAGAAGATTCTTCCCTATTCTCAGTTAAGAGTCCTCTGGTGTTTCGGGTAACAGCAGGTTAAATGTATATTCAGAAACAAGTTTGATTTTTATGTTGATGCACCCTTTGAAATAATGATGAAGTATTATGCATAATTTATAAAATTCAGAGATAACATTGGACTACCAGAAAAATTAGCACACTTACATTGTTCTGAATGAATTGCCAAAGAGTTTTTGTGATATTCTGTAAATCCATCACAAGAATTAACCTGTTTTAGGTTGCCCTGTATTATAAACACATAGATTGTTATGAGTCATCATTCCTGAAGTACTTTCCCCCTCTTGCAGCTTGGCAATCTGCTTAGTGTTCAGCATATAACTATTATCTCTCTCTCTCTAGTACCATCTTTCAAATTTACAGCATAAATACATTTTAAGGGTACCTTTACAGCTTGCTAAATTCACAAATACTTTCTCGTTAATTCAGTACAAATTTTAAAGATGAACACCTACTTACAGCTATCTTGAGTCTAATAATTTTAGAATAAGTAATAAAAACTAGATATACGTTTGAGGAGAAATAAAGAGAGCTACAGTAAACAAAGATAACGGAAAAATATATTGAACATCTCACACCTTTAGAAATACTAAGTTCTGCTACTCATATCTGTACATATACAGTAATATTAATAGACTATTCAAGTATAATTTAATTATGGTACAATTTATACGTTAATTAGCATTGTATTTTTCAAATTCTAACTCTTAAGATCTGTAAAATTAAACCAGGTTAATTTTTGAAAGGAAATATGAATTTAGGATTTACTAACCCAGATTCTGAATATTTACTACCAAAGAAAAGTAAATTGACACGGATATTTCACTGCTGTAAATATACTGTAGCCATATGTGAAAACTGAATTATTAGCTCCCATTATATAATTTAGTGTTACAAATTGAAGCTAATTTTCAAAGACATCAATAAGTCATTTAAATATTCTAAGTCATCTCCTCTAAAAAGCTAGAAAATCTTAACACTACTTCTCTACCTCTAATATGACAATTTAGAGGCTGCATATATTTAACACATTTGATCACCAAGTAACAAGCAAAGAGAGGGGTAATGTCTACAGGCTTAAAAAAAGCCAAATTGCAATGAAAAGGAATATGCAAACTGGCTCTTAGTAGACCAAAGTGGAGGCATTTATTTGGGTTGATTACTAGAAAGTTTGGCATTGATCAATCCAATTGTTTAAATACCTTTTCCAGCAAAGACTAAAGGCTTGTGCTTCATCTTAAGGATGTGAGCAGCCCCACTATTCACATTACATCTTTGCAGCACCATGGCCTATGCAGGGAGTAAGTTCATCCTCAGTTTGTGCAGGTGGTAGGTTTTAGAGATAATTAAATACTTTCTGAACACATGCAGAGCCACAGCCAGCCCTCAAAACAATACTCAACTTAAAGTTTTGTTTTTCTAGCAAAAATTAGAGATACAACCTAATCACAGAATATACTCATATATATTCATGCATTTCAGATCTTCAGCCACCTGAAAGCCAAAAATTACTTGAATAAAATCCACAGATCCATGATTCTAAAGAGCAGAGGCACAGAAGTTGAAAGGCTGTGAATTCGACTGATTTTCAGGCCTATGACTGTTGGGAAGTTGTAAGCCTTTTTAAAACCAGTTCTACTGCTAAGGTTGGTTTGACAAAGAGGATTTCTTTCATATTCCTAAACAGAAATTTTATGTATGCACTCAGAGGGGGAATTGAGTGTCATCCATAGCTCCAGTCTCACTGCAGTATCTAGGCTTCAATTACTATCATCATCATACCATTTGGTGTCTTGCAGCCATGGCTTTGCAGTGCTTACATTAGAAGTAGGAACCCATCTCCCAGTCAATCAAGCAAAGGGTAACTATTTTAAGTGTCCTGAAAATGCTGGTATGCTTAAAAAGGCAGCCATAGTACATGTCCTGATTCTACTGATATTGGAAACGCTCAGAACTGTCAACGTCAAGAAGTTGTTCAGTGGTGTTTGATTCCAGAAAACAGGTGTCCCTAGTTAAGTTCCTTCTAAGCTGCGCAGCAGCCTATCAAGGGCCACACAGGTGCTCACTCTCCCCAAGTCCCGGAGTTGCCATGTCCGGGAGAGGCGGGGAGATACACTCTCCCGCAGCCCTGGAGCTGCTGTGGTTGGGGAGAGGCACCTCTCCCAACCCCAGCCCAGGTGCTGCTGTGGTGAGAGAGGGATGGGGGGAGTCCTCTCACCACGCCGTGGCCCTGGGGAAGCCTGCAACCCAAATCCCTCATCCCCAGCCCCAGCCCAGAGCCTGCACCCCCAGCTGGAGCCCTCCCTCCTTGCACTCCAACCCTTGGCCCCACCCTCGAGCCCCCTCCTGCACCCTGAACCCCTCATTCCCAGCCCCACCTCTGAGGCCACACCACCAGCCCAGAGCCCTCACCCCCCCGTACCCTAACCCTGAGCCCCTTTCCACACTTTGAATCCCTCAGCCCCACCCCCGCCACACATCACCTCCATATTGGTGCACATAACAAAACTCATTCAACACATGCATGGGAAAAATTAGAGGGAACATTGGTCCCTAGAGACTTGCAACTAGAGTGCTCCAGCCTGATGTGCTGAGCTGACTTTGGCGCCTCCAAAGGTGAAGAGGCAGCATTTGCCCACAGATAGAGCAGATGGAAACCAGGTTCAAGCACTTATACAGAATCTGTTGTCTATTTCCAGGCAGCCTCGGTTATTCAATATACCCACAACTGCAGGCCCTCCTTCACCAAGGTAGAAGTTGTGTGCATCCAATCACCTGTGGTGCTTAAGAACCTCTAGTACTGCAGAGGACTTGCTAGCTCCCGGCTTTACAAAACTTGCTAGACTGCTGGGCCAGCTAAAATTCTCCAATGCTCCCAACAACAGTAAAGCCTGCAAGAGAAGGGATTCCCTCCTGAAGACAATCTCAGGGTCAGGGGTGTCAGGCACCTAACATCCTACTTGCAATTAAACATTAACTTTTAATTAGCTTGCCTGAGATCTGGCCTTGGTCAGTAAAATTTGAGATAAATTTATATCCTTTCAGATTTTTTGCTCGTATATGGCAAACAATTAGAAGAATTTGCTAATTTTGGTTAAGCTTTTTTTTTTTTTATTTTTAATAAAGGGCATAATAATTTAAGAACAGTTTGTCAGATTAACTTCAAATTTGGTGGGGAAATTCTCGGTTGGTCATAGATCAGACTCCTATCTGAGGGGGTGTAAGGATTTGGGGTTTTTTAGGGGGAAGAAAGGGGAAAGGAAGTGGGAGTATTCAGAATGGAGTTATAATGGAAAGAAATTCAACCTTAACTATGGTGCAAATGCTACTAGCAATTGCGGGGAGTGGGTCTATGGACATGAAAATCAAAAAAGTGATTCACTCAGATAAGTATCAACGTGCTTCTGCTCTTTGGTGTAACCTCCACTATCTCCAAAGTTTTCCTCTTCACACAAGGGATTTTTGAGGTTCTCTCATACTTCATTTTAGAACTCACGCATGAAAGAGTACCGAGTCAGATGCAATAGTTCCTCAACTGTAACAAAATCAAATGCTTCCCATATACCTGATGTTTGGTCATCTCCATGCCCTCCAGAATAGCTTTCTTAAAGTCCTCTTGTTGCTCCTGCGGAAGAAAGTGAAATAATGGACTGAGTTACACAAATTAAAAGGC
Organism: Trachemys scripta elegans; assembly: GCF_013100865.1. Taxonomy (NCBI): domain Eukaryota; kingdom Metazoa; phylum Chordata; order Testudines; family Emydidae; genus Trachemys; species Trachemys scripta. The sequence goes on along the minus strand of NC_048307.1, from coordinate 66,838,701 downwards.
TTCAAGGTCACATATTGTATTAACTGAGCGCTTCAGAAAAAAAACCTCTTTCAGAATTCCAGTTTTCTGGAAGTGTTATGAATGTACCCTAAACTGGAATTCTCCCAACTACGTATCTAAAGTCTCACCTCATCTATTTGAGAATCTGTTGTCATAACTGCAAGTGGTACCCTATTCTATCTCTGCTACAATGAGCAAGCTGGATCTTCCACATTATAGTAGCTGTAGATTAAGATATCCCTCCCATATCCACCTCTTACTTTCAGTGGAAATTCAAATTACCATATATACCTCGTTCATAAGCCGAATATTTTTGGTAAAAAAGTGACGCATCAAAGAGCAGAGGTCAGATTATAAATGGGTCTACACCAACATTTGATGATTTTAAACTCTATGGAATCATTGAATTGAATATCTAATACGTTGTCGTTTTGTTTACCTGGAGCGTCTGTAGGCATGGAGCCCCTGAACTCCCCGTGGCTGCGGTTCACCGTTCCCAGCCAATGGGAGCTGCAGGAAGTGGCGCGCCATTGGCTGGGAACGGCAAACCGCCGACACTGGGAGCTGAGGGGCTCCGTGCCTGTGAACGCTCCAGGTAAACAAAATGTCCAGGCCCACTAGCGGCTTACCCTAACGGGCCAGGAGCCAAAGTTTGCCAACCCCTGAAATATACGGTTGGCTTATGAAAGGTAAATATAGCAAAAACTGTATGACCCTAACCATCTTGGTGGGTCGGCTTATAAACAAATGGGCTAATGAACGAGTATAGACGGTATGTCTTGAGTCTTGACTATTTAAAGTGGACATTTTCAGTACCATAAACAGATGCATACTTTATATCAGCATTCAGTGCAATCTTTTAGTAATACTCTTGACTAGCTCAGTGCAAAGTACATCATCTATTCATGCTCTAACAGCAAGGGTCCATCACCAGGTTTGTCACAGATAACCATCTAATCTTGAAGTTAATTCAGAAGTAAGATTTTCTCCTTGGAATTAGGTGTAACAATTTTAAAAGAAACTGTCTGCCAGAGGAAGTGAATTACGCTATGTCATCTTATTTTATAAGTTGTAAGACACGAAGACAAATAGTGAATTTCAATCCTAAATACTGCAGTTTGCTTTTAAGTTATGAATTTCAAACTGGTAATGTTTCATTTTATAGCAATGTTGATAATGTAAATAAATCATGATTGGATGTTTTTCTAAAAGATAAATATCAGGGGGTAGCCGTGTTAGTCTGTATCTACAAAAACAACAAGGAGTCTGGTGGCACCTTAAAGACTAACAGATTTATTTGGGCATAAGCTTTCGTGAGTAAAAACCTCACTTCTTCGGATGCATCTAAAAGATGTAACTTCCCCAAAACAATCCCTGTATTATACAGGGGTAAGAACAGATGATCACAGCAGTCCCTTCTGCCCTTGGAATCTATATTATTATTCTAATTAAAGTCAAATATCATTTTTAATTTACCTTAATGGTTAGACTAATGTTGGCCTCTGTGAGGTTACATACTATCAAATCCTGTTAAATATTTACTAGTTTCATATTTTGCAGCAACCGTAGTTCCTCCATAGTTAAGGTTGCATTGTTACTGATTGTTAGTAAATTTCTTTTCATATTAGTTTTGCAAAAATCTATTCTTACATTTTCAAAAATCTACTGTAAACTATACATGAAAAAGATGTCTATGTCCACATTAAACTACTGATTTGCAATTTGAAAGTAAAAATTTCAGTCTTACCTCAATATTAGCATTTTTTTCTTTAATTTTAATTGCTGACTCCTTAAATTGTTGTAACTCCATGCTGTCTCTGTGACCTTTGACCCAGTAAATTGAAAAATATAAAGTATTCAGTATCAAAGATAACACTGAAAAAATTTGGAACATGCCAGATATTGTTATTATGATAGGGACAAACTGTAATAAATGCTGCCAGTGTTTTCATTGAGAAAGACTTATAATGAAGAACTTTGAAGTAAATGGATATAAATGATAGGTTAGTAAAGATAAGGAACTGTTGCTTTTCCTATATTAAAACGTGTAGCACACCACCACAATAAAATTCATACAATTTAAAAATATTACTCCTTCAAGAAAATAAATTAGATTAGTTCCATATACCATTTTATTTGATATTCTGAGTCTCACTATTTTTACATAAATGCATAAAGTATAGAAAAAGCAGAGTTTCCTGTGGTAGGTTTTTAAAATATACACTTCATCCTAATAGTTACAGGAAGTATTTTCAGAATTCCACCAATGTGCATGGTTTTATAATGAAAACAAACATAATTGATTGACAACATATAGCTGCACCACATCTGAATTTCTATAAAACATGTATATTATGGATGAAGAGTATATTCTAAATTCCAGAAGAGGAAGGACCATATAACGAAGGCATGGCTCAAGTAAAATAAGTATACTTAATACTTAACCTTATTAGTGCTGTGGTTAATTAAAGACCTGACTGAGATATACAGTCAGATTTCAAATGCTTTGTGTTTTCTGCTTTAAAAAAAACAAATAAAGTATAAATGTTTTTCTGTATTATAATGAGCCCTGTTAATGATAACACAATTAAATGGCTTGCCATCCCTCCTACAAGTCAAAAAAATATTACTTTTTGAGCACCTAAACATCATGGCATCAGAACAAAACTCTTGTCTAAATTTAAACTTAACTTTAAATAGTAAATATCCCTTGGAAAATATGTTTTTGGATTCCCCTACACTATTGCTTTTGCAAGATAACACTTGCACAGGTGCCTGACAGATTAAGACTGTGATCCTCCACTTGTATTTGGGTCTAATTTAAAGTATTTGGTCTCTAATTTACGGTATTTAGTTAGTAAACCAACACCTACTTTCGAAATGAATCTGCCACTGTTTAATTAATCAAAGAGTGTCTAAAGAGACTAATAAAAAACATGTACCTTTTTACTGTTATGCAAAAGTTGAAGAAGCATGTAACATTAGATTAAAAAAGGACTTTGGAAAGTTTTTAAAATATTACTGCACTACTACAGTATTACTGTAGGTAACAGTGGTAGATCCTGGTCACAAAAGTGTTGAGGAGGATAGCATAGTAAGGATCCCTGAGCTTGACACAGATACCACAAAGATATTTATTCATGATTCCATTAGCCAACACAAGTCTTCCGCAATTTCTCAAAAAATAGACAATATTTTTTGCATGGGCAAAAAGCGGGACCTTAAAATTAGTCCTTCTAGAGTTCACCTGAGCTGTAGAGCTGCTAACATTATTAAGAAGCTGTCATTTGTCAATAGTTGTCTGTTTGTCTGAAAAATATTGTCTATGTGACAGAATTATAAAGAAATGATCATTTTAAAGTTAAAAAACATCCATACAGTTTAGAGAAAATAGAAAGATTTAAAGCAAAATAGCAAAGCACAATGGTAGAATAAAGTCACCTGCAACCAGAATAAACCCAAAATACCATACAATTCTTGGTAAATCAAACCTTGTGGTTTCGATTTGGTCCACAGTTTTTGAAGTAGTCCTGTAATGATGTTAGAACTTAAATCTCTATTTGGTGGTTCCATTGCTTGAACATGCTGGCTTTTGGAAACTTCATCTTTAATATTCAATTTTTTACGTGAACCACCACTTGGGTCACAGTTTACTGTTGATGCTTGGTTGCTGGATGACAGAGGTAGCTTCTTTTGGATACTGTTCTCAGAGTACTGCTCATCAAATGTATCAACTCTGCTTCTGCAGTTGTAATCATTAGTGTCATCTTCATCATGAATAAAACCACAATTAACGTATCCTCCACTTTCAACACGAGGCTGGGTGAAAGCAAGGCAAGCAGAGCCAGAAGCAAGAGGATAAGAGCAGCTACTAATGACTTCAGGACATTCACAATCTACTTTGTTATACTTACCCACAAATGCACCAAATTCTACGTTACTATCTCCTTCTGTAGCCTTAGACAAAATTGCTGCTTCATTGTTTGCTGTAGATTCCAACTGACTTCTAGAACTCGGCTGAGATGGAGTGCTAACAAATAACTTAGCTGTTGGGGATGTTAGACGTGGCATGCTGTTCGACGAATTGCCTAATTTTTTATTTTTATTAATGGATTTTGAGATCTCTGAACCCTGTAATCTTTGTCGAAGTTCTGGAGGCGAAACAGCACTTGGAAAAAAGGCACTGCCTGAGGAACCTGCCTCTTGAAAGTTTAGTTCTTCCCCCCTGGAAACTGGAGCTAAATCCTGGCCAATTGTCTTATGTTGAATATCTCTTTCACTGTGCATAGAAATGTTACATAATAAAGCATTACTACTCTCGACGTCTCCTTGTGGAAAAGAAGAACCAAACACATTTCCAATGTTGTGTTTTTTCCATACTGAAGATCTCAGAGAACCATCATCAATAATGTTTTGTGCCAAATGTTTTGAAATGCTTAACTCCCGGGTAATTTCATTATGGACTTTGCTGGCTTCCGAAGCTTTTTGTGCAGTTAGTGTTTTTAGAGTATCCACAGTGAGAGCAGAGAGATCCTGTAGGTGGCCAATCTGAGAATCTAAAGAGTTCAATGACCGTTTGATGTAGTTGACTCGATCACCAACTTCTTTTATCTGAATGCACATTTGTTCAACCCTAAAAAATAATTTTAAAAAGGTAAGCTTTTTGTTCTCAAAAACTGTAAAGAAGAAACTCTTTTGCTATACTTCTTTTTGCCAATTTGAGAAAGGAAAATGTATTATTTGTAATTTTAAAAGGCTTTAGGGTGACCTAGTTGATTTCAGTGGATTGTTGTAGAAAAAGGGATACTTGTACATACTTAGTCAACAAGGAACAAATGTACATCAGTGAACTACTGACAGTACTGTTTAACACCCATTCCAGTACATTTGAGAAGACCTCTTTAAAGAGACTAAAAGTCTGTCTGCTATGCACTAGTAAGTGTCAGGAGCTCTTCTACAACTCAGAAATACAGACAGCATAAAACAGTCTGTAATAATTTTTATGTAGCTAAAAAAGTGTCATGCAACATTGTCATGAATACTTTGTACAAGCAACTATATGCATTGTACCTTTTCCTGATAACAGGTTTTAATAAGTCAAAGTTTTTATTTAAATTTTTAAGTTTCTACATAAATTTTCTACCGTTCAAATGTGACTCGAATTCTCTCTTCACTTCCAGAGTGGAATTTATCATCTTTTTCATTGAAATACATCTCAACACACAACTCTTCAAAGTCATGAAGTTTCTTTTGGTCTTCTTCTGTTAGGAAGAGTTCTAATGAAAGAGAAAGCAACAATTCAGGAGATTAGTAGGCTACGCTACATCTCAAGTGCTTGAAATAAGTAGCCACATTGATCAATGAGATGGGGTAAATGAGGATGCTCTCTAGAGCTGGTTGAAAAATGGGTTTTACCCAGGGTGGAAAACTTCAACTTTTTAACAGGGGGGAAAAGGTTGAAAACTGAAAATTTTCAGCAAAAAACAAACATTTTTTGGCTGGAGACCAAAAGTTTCAATTAGGAAATCCCACTGAGGATCCTCATGGGAGTTGTAGTTGGGTACTTCATGTTGTCATTCCCTTCTTTTGGTTGGTCTCCCTGGCTAGACTATATCTCCCACAATACCATGGTCTCTGCTCTTGCTGAACCTCTGTCCACAGTGCATCATGGTAAATTCATTTTCTGTTTCTTGGGTGTTTTTATTTTTTAAAAAAGTTGAAGTTTTCCAAGGAAATCAGTTACTATTCATGAAAAAATGTGTTTAACTGAAAACACACACAGTTTTGATACAAAAAAATATCCAACCAACCCTAAAAAAACCACCATGAAAGTAAGATGTCTTTGCAAGATTTATTTAAATCTAAATGGAATTAAAGCAGAGTGTAGAAATATAGCATTGTATAAAGTCAATATTTTTAAAACTACTTTAAAACAGGAAAAGTGGACCAGTGCTTACAAGGAACTACTACTAGCAAAATGAAACAAGAGAGTGTGAAAGGACAGTAAATAATGAAATACATTAAAATAATCAGTAAACAAGATGGGAAGAAGAAAAAAAAAAAAAAAAAAAGGATTGACCCTCATTAGAAAATTGGACACACTGATAAATAGGGCAAGGGGACTATTTTATTTTACCTACACAGTGTCATGCAAATAGGCAGCTATTTTCTCCAAGTTGTCCACTGCATTTACATTCAGTTTTAAAATAATGGGACTCTAGTGCTCAATTTACCAATATTAACTCCAAATGCTATAACAGAAGGATTATTTTAATTGATATGGGACAGAACTGAAATCTGAGGCTTGGCATAGAATGTTACTGATAACATGGCAGTAGAAAATGACAGATAGAATAGTTGTGGTTCAGTCCCATAAAACAAGACTTACAAACTAAGTTCTTTTAAGGTATTTGTTTTATCAGAATGCAAGAGTGCTCAGCCACTTTAAATTAGTTAAATCAGTGTTTCCCAAATTTGGGACACCGCTTGTATAGGTTTGTTTACCTGCCGCGTCCACAGGTCCGGCCGATCGCGGCGCCCACTGGCTGCGGTTCGCTGCTTCAGGCCAATGGGAGCTGCTGGAAGTGGCGGCCAGTACGTCCCTCGGCCCGCGTTGCTTCCAGCAGCTCCCATTGGCCTGGAGCAGCGAACCGCGGCCAGTGGGAGCCAAGATCGGCTGGACCTGCGGACGCGGCAGGTAAACAAACCGGCCCAGCCTGCCAAAGGCTTTCCCTACACAAGCGGCGTCCCAAGTTTGGGAAACACTGAGTTAAATGATAATAAAATATACACAAGTTACCTGCTTCATTAGTAATGAATTAAACATTATATTGTGCTCTCTGTGCATTATAATGAAGAGTAGTAACCAAACAGTAATTACCACTTTCTTGATAACTTACTTTAATAACAGAAAAACAAAAACTAATAATTGCTTGGATAAAATTTGTTCTTACTTGGTCCATCTGAAGTCTTGTCTTTCTTTCTTCTTTTACATATACAACAACATAAGGAAGCCATGTGACTAAGAATAATAAGAGGTGGAGGCAGGACTGGTTTTTCATGGTAGGCCATAATGAAATGATAGCGCTGATACTTCCATACGATGTTTGAAATTGCCTTTACTTGTAAATACACATTGCTGAAGGGGGGAAAATGTAAAAATGTTTTAAACACAAAGATTTTAGACCTTAGTTACTATCCAAAGCAATTTTACTGCCTTCTGAATTTTACAAAGGCATAAATGTAGAGAAATGTACAGATTGTACATAACTGTATTTTCACTTTACTGAAGAAGTAACTCATTACATTTTTAAATGGGATTTAGAAGTGCATCAAGGGAAGGCTATATCAATATGGCAAGAAAGAATTATACTCCTCTCACACTCAGGTTCATTTGTGATAAACCGTAACATTAACACTGTAGTAATTTCAGATTAAAAAGACAGGAAAGTTGGCCCTATACATGAGAGATTTCTTCTCTCTCACAAAGTTTGTTTTTTAAATAAAAACTTTGTGCATGTATTGGTTTTAATATGAAAACTTTGGAAGAGCAACAGGGATCCTCTCCAAAGCAGATGAACTGTTAGACCAGAGACTACGATTTCTTGATATATTGCTAGGGATAAATGTGTCCTTTTTGTTACATTGCAACTAGATTGCAATTTTATCATTGTTTTAGAAGAATTTTTTTTACCTAATATCCTACATCCTGATGGCAGAGTTGTTCTTTCAGCTTATAGAATATTACAGTAAAAGCTTTTATATCTGGCATGTTGGGGGAATGGAGGGAGTTTGGGTAGGCGGGCTCTCGGAAGGAGTTTGGGTGTAGGAGGGGGCTCAGGGCAGGGGGTTAGGCCATGGGAGGGGGACAGGGTGCTGGATCTGTGCGATGCTCACCTCAGGCAGCCTCCCGCAAGCAGCGACATGACCCAGCTATTCCTAGGCAGCTCTGTGCGCTGCCTCCGCCCACAGGCGCCGCCCCCGCAGCTCCCACTGGCCACGGTTCCCGGTCAATGGGAGCTGTGGAACCCACGCTCAGGAAAGGGGCAGCGCACAGAGCCGCCTAGCTGCACCTCCGCCTAGGAGCTGCTGGGACACGTTGCCACTTGCGGTGAGCTCCCTGAAGTGAGCGTCACCTGGACCCGGCACTCCGAAACCCTTCCCGTGCCCCCAATCCCCTGTCCTGAGCCCCCTCCCATGCCCAAACTCCCTCCCAGAGCCCACGTCCTGCACACACACCCCACGCCCCAGCCCCGTACCCCCTCCTGCACTCCAAACCCCTCGAAGCTGTTCCTCCACTTAGGAGCAGCAGTGACATGTCGCTACTTCCGGGGACCCACACAGACCGGGACTATAACCTGGACTTTCAATGAAGATCAGAAATGCCGGTTTATAGAGCTTTACGATTGGTAAAGTGCTGGATAACACAGCTTTTTGTGTATTTGGGAATGGTGATCAGGATATTAATAATCACATGATTTTGCCTATTGGTTATTTGTTTGTGTAGACTGAGCTGATAGTGATGAAGTCATCAGGATCTGACTTCATTGCCCTATGGTCGTTTTCATTCTGTTCCTTATGGACAACTCTAACCACCAAAATTCGCAACTATGTTAGCAGTCTCATAAATGCTAAGGTCTGAAGCAGTGGAGAGAACACAGCAGGGGGCATATGTTTAGCCTCTCATCTCTAGGATCCCTTCTGTAATGTACTAAGAATAAGTCTACTGTGCAAATTTAAGTATCATAACATAACTGGTGATCACTGGGAAAGGACTAGCTATCTAGTCATAGTTACAATAATTATTTGCCAGTTGTTTGAGGCATTACAGAACTAGTTGCAGCAGTTTTGTAACTGCAAGGCAAAAATGCACATATGTTGGCATGCATATTTGTTGTGACTGTATGTGCAAACTAGATTAAACACACAACCAGTTAAATGTTTAACTAGCCAGTTGCATATGCAATCATCCTGTCTACATGCACAAGTGCAGTTCATGGCGTGCACACACATACAATATCCCTGTAATTTGTGCAAATCTAGCCCCATAAATGTAAGCATTGCTTGTAGTAGTTACTGTAGTAAGAGCACAATCTGAACCACCTAAAGCACACCTGCCCTTTATTTAAAGAAAGAAAGAAAGAAAGAAAACATCTAATCTTATTTCTTAAATTTGTAGTGTGCAGTTTCTTAACAGGTATAAATAAAGCTCAATTTTTATGATTAAAAATACCGTCGGAACACTTTTATTGACTGAGAAAATGCCAGTTTTCATTATAAAAGTCTGCATTCTGTTCTTGAACTAAAATAGATGCAAAAAGCCTAAAGTCAAATAAGTTTGACAAATTAAACTTTTTTTTTTGTAATGTTAGGCATGCAGATTCAGATGTCAAGTCAGAAATGTAAAACTTGGGCCTTGGCTACACTTACCCGGTAGTTCGACGGCTGGAAATCGAACTTCTGGGTTCGACTTATCGCGTCTAGTCTGGACGTGATAAGTCGAACCCGGAAGTGCTCGCCGTCGACTGCGGTACTCCAGCTCGCCGAGAGGAGTACCGCGGAGTCGACGGGGGAGCCTGCCTGCCGAGTGTGGACCAAGGTAAGTTCGAACTAATTCGAACTAAGGTAC